>NC_141011.1:600000-840563 GCF_052327205.1 Somniosus microcephalus | reverse complement strand
CACTCCCCCTCCCTCCTCCTCACTCACCCTCCCTCCTCCTCACTCCCCCTCCACACTCTCCCCCCTGACTCTCCCCCCTCCCCACTCTCCCCCCTCCTCACTCTCCCCTCTCCTCACTCTCCCCCGCTCCTCACTCTCCCCCCCACTCCCCTCTCCCCCTCCTCCTCACTCTCCCCCTCATCCTCACTCCCCCCACCTCCCCACTCTCCCCCTCCTCACTCTCCCCCCCTCCCCCCCACTTTCGCCCCCTCCCCACTCCTCCCTCTCCTCCTCCTCATTCTCCCCCCTCCCCACTCTCCCCCCTCCTCCCACCCTCCCCCTCCTCACTCTGCCCCCTCCCTCTCCCCCCTCCTCCCTCTCCCCTCTCTCCTCATCCTCACTCTCCCCCTCACTCTCCTCCCCTCACTCTCCCCCCTCCTCACTCTCCCCCCTCACTCTCCCCCTCCCTCTCCCCCCTCCTCCCTCTCCCCTCTCTCGTCCTCCTCACTCTCCCCCCTCACTCTCCTCCCCTCACTCTCCCCCTCCTCACTCTCCCCATCTCACTCTCCCCCCTCTTCACTCTCCCCCTCACTCACTCCCCCTCCTCACTCTCTCCCCTCCTCACACACCCCCTCCCTCCTCACACTCCCCCTCCCTCCTCACACTCCCCCTCCCTCCTCACTCTCACCCCCCTCATCCTCACTCCCCCCTCACTCTCTCCCCCTCCTCACTCACCCCCTCCTCACTCTCCCCCCCTCCTCTCTCCCCTCCTCCTCACTCTCCCCTCACTCTCCCCCCTCCTCACTCTCCCCTCCTCACTCTCCCCCTCTGCACTCTCCCCCCTCTCTCACTCTTCCCCCCACTCTCTCTCACACCCCTCCTCACTCTCTCCCCCTCCTCACTCTCCCCTCCTCCTCACTCTCTGCCCTCACTCTCCTCCCCTCCTCACTCTCCCCCCTCCTCACTCTCCCCCCTCCTCCTCACTCTCCCCTCCTCCTCACTCTCCCTCCCTCCCTCCTCACTCAACCTTCTCCTCCTCACTCCCCCTCCTCACTCTCCCCCCTCCTCCTCACTCTTCCCCCTCCTCACTCTCCCCCTCCTCACTCCTCCTCCTCACTCTCCTCCTCCTCACTCTCCCTCCCTCCTCACTCTCCCCCTCACTCACTCCTCCTCCTCACTCTCCCCCACCTCACTCTCCCCCTCACTCTCTCCCCTCCTCACTCTCCCCCTCACTCTATCCCCCTCCTCACTCTCTCCCCTCCTCACTCTGCCCCCTCCTCACTCTCCCCCTCCTCCTCACTCTCCCCAGCCTCCTCAATCTCCCCCCTCCTCACTGCACCCCTCCACACTCTCCCCCTCCACCTCACTCTCCCCCTCCTCACTCTCCCCTCCTTCCTCTCCCCTCCACCTTACTCTCCCCCTCCTCACTCTCCCCTCCTTCCTCTCCCCTCCTCCTCACTCTCCCCCCTCCTCACTCTCCCTCCTCCTCCTCACTCTCCCCCATCCCCACTCTCCCCCTCCCCACTCTCCCCCTCCCCACTCTCCCCCTACCTACTCACCCCTCCCCACTCTCCCCCTCCCCCTCCCTCCTCACACTGCTCCTCCCTCCTCACTCTCACCCCCCCTCGTCCTCACTACCCCCTCACTCTCTCCCCCTCCTCACTCACCCCCTCATCACTCTCCCCCCTCACTCCCCCACCTCCTCACTCCCCCCTCCCTCCTCACTCTTCCCCCTCCCTCCTCACACTCTCCCCCTCCCTCTCCACACCCACTCCTCACACTCTCCCCCTCCACACTCTACCCGCTACACTATCCCCATCCCTCACACTCACCCCGCCTCCCTCCTCACTCTCCCCCTCTCTCCTCACTCTCCCCCTCCTCACTCTCCCCCTCCTCACTCTCCCCCTCAATCTCCCCCCTCCTCACTCTCCCCCCTCCTCACTCACCCCCCTCCTCACTCACCCCCTCACTCTCCCCCCTCTGCACACTCACCCCCTCACTCTCCCCCCTCCTCACTCTCCGCCCTCACTCTCCCCCCTCCTCACTCTCCCCCCTCCTCAGTCACCCCCCTCACTCTCCCCCCCTCCTCAGTCACCCCCCCTCACTCTGCCCCGCCTCACACTTCCCCCTCCCTCACTCTCCCCCTCCACCCTCCCCCCACCTCACTCTCCACTCTGTCTCTCACCCCCTCCTCCTCACTCCCCCTCCTCACTCTCCCCCTCACTCCCCCTCCCTCCCTCCTCACTCAACCTCCTCCTCCTCAAAGCTCCCTCCTCCTCACTCTCTCCTCCCCTCCTCACTCTCCCCTCCTCCTCACTCCCCCCTCCTCCTCACTCCCGCTCCTCACTCTCCCCCCTCCTCCTCGCTTTACCCCACTACTCACTCCCCCCTCCTCACTCCCCCTCCTCACTCTCCCCCTTCGTCCTCACTCCCCCCTCCTCCTCACTCTCCCCCTCCTCACTCTCCCCCTCCTCCCTCCTCACTTCCCCCTCCTGCTCACTCTCCCTCCTCCTCACTCCCCCTCCTCCTCTCTCCCCCCTCCTCACTCTCCCCCTCCTCACTCTCGCCCCTCCTCCTCACTTTCCCCCCTCACTCTCCTCCCCATCCTCACTCTCCCCCCTCCCCACTCTCGCCCCCTCCCCACTCTCCCCCTCTCACACTCTTCCCCCCACTCTCTCTCACACCCCTCCTCATTCTCTCCCCCCTCACTCTCTCCCCCCTCACTCTCCCCCTCACTCTCCCCCTCCTCACTCTCCCCCTCATTCTCCCCCCTCCTCACTCTCCCCTCCTCACTCTCCCCCTCTGCACTCTCCCCCTCTCTCACTCTTCCCCCCCACTCTCTCTCACACCCCATCTCACTCTCTCCCCCCTCACTCTCCCCCCTCCTCACTCTCTGCCCTCACTCTCCCCCCTCACTCTCCCCCCTCCTCACTCACCCCTCACTCTCCACCCCTCCTCACACTTCCCCCCTCCCTCACTCTCCTCCTCACTCTCCCCCTCCTCACTCTCCCCATCCTCACTCTCGCCCCTCCTCCTCACTCTCCCCTTCCTCACTCTCCTCCTCACTCTCCCCCTCACTCTCCTCCCCCATCCTCACTCTCCCCCTCCCCACTCTCGCCCCCTCCCCACTCTCCCCCTCTCACACTCTTCCCCCCCACTCTCTCTCACACCCCTCCTCACTCTCCCCCCTCCTCACTCTCCCCCTCACTCACTCCCCCTCCTCACTCTCTCCCCTCCTTACTCTCCCCCTCACTCTAACCCCCTCCTCACTCTCTCCCCTCCTCACTCTCCCCCCTCCTCACTCTACCCCTCCCCCTCACTCTCCCCCTGCTCCTCAATCTCCCCCCTCCTCACTGCACCCCTCCACACTCTCCCCCTCCACCTCACTCTCCCCCCTCCTCACACACCCCTCCCTCCTCACTCTCCTCCCCCCTCATCACTCTCCCCCTCACTCCCCCCTCCTCACTCCGCCCTCCTCACTCCCCCTCTCTCCTCACTCTCCCCCTCCTCACTCTCCCCTCCTCCTCACTCTCCCCCTCACTCTCCTCCCCTATCCTCACTCTCCCCCCTCCCCACTCTCCCCCTCTCACACTCTTCCCCCCACTCTCTCTCACACCCCTCCGCACTCTCTCCCCCTCACTCTCCCCCATCCTCACTCTCGCCCCTCCTCCTCACTCTCCCCTTCCTCACTCTCCTCCTCACTCTCCCCCTCACTCTCCTCCTCACTCTCCTCCTCACTCTCCCCCCTCACTCTCCTCTTCACTCTTCCCTCCTCCTCACTCTACCCCCTCCTCACTCTCCCCCCTCCTCCTCACTCTCCTTCCTCCTCACACTCCCCCAGCCTCACTCTCCCCCATCCTCACTCTCACCTCTCCTCCTCACTCTCCCCCCTCCTCACTCTCCCCTCCTCCTCCTCAACCTGCCCCATCCTCCTCCTCACTCTCACCCTCCTCCACCTCACTCTCCCCAGCTCCTCCTCACTGCCCATTCACTCCCCCCTCCAGCTCGCTCTCCCCCCTCCTCCTCACTCCCCCTCCCTCCTCCTCACTCACCCTCCCTCCTCCTCACTCCCCCTCCACACTCTCCCCCGCTCCTCACTCTCCCCCCCACTCCCCCTCTCCCCCCTCCTCACTCTCCCCCCTCCTCACTCTCCCCTCTCCTCACTCTCCCCCGCTCCTCACTCTCCCCCCACTCCCCCTCTCCCCCCTCCTCACTCTCCCCCTCATCCTCACTCCCCCCACCTCCCCACTCTCCCCCCTCCTCACTCTCCCCCCCTCCCCCCCACTTTCGCCCCCTCCCCACTCCTCCCTCTCCTCCTCCTCATTCTCCCCCCTCCCCACTCTCCCCCCTCCTCCCACCCTCCCCCTCCTCACTCTGCCCCCTCCCTCTCCCCCCTCCTCCCTCTCCCCTCTCTCCTCATCCTCACTCTCCCCCTCACTCTCCTCCCCTCACTCTCCCCCTCCTCACTCTCCCCCCTCACTCTCCCCCCCTCCCTCTCCCCCCTCCTCCCTCTCCCCTCTCTCGTCCTCCTCACTCTCCCCCCTCACTCTCCTCCCCTCACTCTCCCCCTCCTCACTCTCCCCATCTCACTCTCCCCCCTCTTCACTCTCCCCCTCACTCACTCCCCCTCCTCACTCTCTCCCCTCCTCACACACCCCCTCCCTCCTCACACTCCCCCTCCCTCCTCACACTCCCCCTCCCTCCTCACTCTCACCCCCCTCATCCTCACTCCCCCCTCACTCTCTCCCCCTCCTCACTCACCCCCTCCTCACTCTCCCCCCTCCTCTCTCCCCTCCTCCTCACTCTCCCCTCACTCTCCCCCCTCCTCACTCTCCCCTCCTCACTCTCCCCCCTCTGCACTCTCCCCCCTCTCTCACTCTTCCCCCCCACTCTCTCTCACACCCCTCCTCACTCTCTCCCCCTCCTCACTCTCCCCTCCTCCTCACTCTCTGCCCTCACTCTCCTCCCCTCCTCACTCTCCCCCCTCCTCACTCTCCCCCCTCCTCCTCACTCTCCCCTCCTCCTCACTCTCCCTCCCTCCCTCCTCACTCAACCTTCTCCTCCTCACTCCCCCTCCTCACTCTCCCCCCTCCTCCTCACTCTTCCCCCTCCTCACTCTCCCCCTCCTCACTCCTCCTCCTCACTCTCCCACCTCCTCCTCACTCTCCCCCCTCCTCACTCTCCCCCCTCCTCACTCTCCCCCTCCTCCTCACTCTCCCACTCCTCACTCTCCCCCTCCTCCTCTCTCCCTCCTCCTCCTCACTCTCCCCCCCTCCTCACTCTCCCCCTCCTCCTCACTCCCCCCTCCTCCTCACTCTCCCCTCCTCACTCTCCCCTCTCCTCACTCTCCCCCTCCTCACTCTCCCTCTCCCCTCCTCCTCACTCTCCCCCTCCTCCTCACTCCCCCCTCCTCACTCTCCCCCCTCCTCCTCACTCTCCCCCCTCGTCACTCTCCTCCCCCCTACTCACTCTCCCTCCTCCTCACTCTCCCTCCTCCCTCCTCCTCACTCTCCCCCTCCTCTTCTCCTCACTCTCCCCCTCCTCTCCTCCTCACTCTCCCCCTCCTCTCCTCCTCACTCTCGCCCCTCCTCTCCTCCTCACTCTCCCCCTCCTCACTCTCCCTCCTCCTCACTCTCCCCCCTCCTCACTCTCCACCTCCCCTCATCCTCACTCTCCCTCCTCACTCTCCCCCCTCCTCACTCTCTACCTCCCCTCATCCTCACTCTCCCTCCTCACTCTCCCCCTCCTCACTCTCCCCCTCCTCCTCATTCTCCCCCTCCTCCTTACTCTCCCCCTCCCTCTCCCCCATCTCCCCCACTCCTCCTCACTCTCCCCCCTCCTCACTCTACCCCCTCCCCTCCTCACTCTACCCCTCCTCACTCTCCCCCTCCTCCTCACTCTCTCCCTCCTCACTCTCCCCCTCTCCTCCTCACCATTCCCCCTCCTCCTCACTCTCCCCCCCTCCTCACTCTCCCCCCACCTCACTCTCCCCCTCCTCACTCTCCCCCCTCCTCACTCCCCCTCCTCACTCTCCCCCTCCCCTCCTCCTCACTGTTCCCCCTCCTCACTCTCCCCCTCCTCACTCTCCCCCCTCTTCACTCTCCCCCCTCCTCCTCCCTCTCCCCCTCCTCTCCTCTTCACTCTCCCCCTCCCCTCCTCCTCACTCTCCCCCTCACTCTCCCCCCTCTCACTCTCCCCCTCCTCCTCACTCCCCCTCCTCACTCTCCCTCCTTCTCACTCTGCCCCTCCTCACTCTCCCCCTCCTCCTCACTCTCCCCCTCCTCCTCACTCTCCCCCCTCCTCACTCTCCCCCTCCTCACTCTCCCCCTCCTCACTCTCCCCCCTCCTCCTCACTCCCCCCTCCTCCTCACTCCCCCCTCCTCTTCACTCTCCCCCCTCCTCACTCTCCCCCCTCCTCCTCACTCCCCCCTCCTCCTCACTCTCCCCCTCCTCCTCACTCTCCCCCCTCGTCCTCACTCCCCTCTCCTCACTCTCCCCCCTCCTCACTCCCCCTCCTCCTCACTCCCCCCTCCTCCTCACTCTCCCCCCTCCTCCTCACTTTCCCCCCCTCCTCCTCACTCTCTCCCCCCCATCCTCCTCACTCTCTCCCCCCATCCCTCTTCACTCACTCTCTCCCTTTTTGGTCCTCGATCTTCCCCCCGGCTACCAATGGTCCAACAGCGCATGTTGAAAGGCGAAGAGTCAGGAGGTGGGGAGGGGTTGGGGGAGAATTCTCTCACTGTCACTGATCAAGGGAGAAAACCAAACCCCTCCCGGTGTTACACAGCAACCCATGGTCCACTGGAACACACTTTCCAAGAGCTGTGATCGGGATCGGGATTGGGGTTGGGATTGGGATTGGGATCGGGATGGGGATCGGGATGAGGATTGGGATCGGGATTGGGATTGGGATGGGGATTGGGATTGGGATCGGGATCGGGATGGGGATTGGGGTCGGGATCGGGTTGGGGATTGGGATCGGGATGGGGATCGGGATTGGGATGGGGATTGGGATGGGAATTGGGATTGGAATCGGGATTGGGATGGGGATCGCGAACCTCACCCACCAGCCTGTGTGGATTCCCGGGCCCTTGTGTCCCGGGCGCCTCCCCCACTCTGCGCGCCTGAGGTGGCCGGAGGCATCCTTTGTCCTAAGATTGCTCTCTGAACTTCTCACAATGCTCAACATTAACTCTTCCTGTGTTCTGAGTTCAGCAGGGTGTTTGAAACATTAAGGCCATTTTACTAAAGGGCCTTCCATTCTGTCCTAAAACTCTCACCGTTCTCCCCCACCACTCACATGTGCTGTTTCCTTTCCCCGCCCTATCCGGCCCACTCTATGGGGGTAATTTTAACCCCCAAAAACCCATGAGTTTGGGTCAGCTGGGAAGTTAAAAATCTGAAGCAGGAGTGTTTCCCGCCAGCCCAACAAGCTCACCTGCTGTCAGCTCCATGATCGTCAACTCCCCCCGATTTTCCCCCTCCCCGCGGTCTCTCCCGCCTCTACCACCATCTACCCCCACCGACCACCATCTCACCCCCTCACTGACCACCACCTCATGCCCTGACCACCATCTCGTTCTCCCCCTCAATCTCTTCCACTCCCCCCCGACCATCTCTCCTTGCCTCACCCCCCACCTACCCCCCCCCCCGCTCTCTGCTCCCCGGTTGCGGCCCTGTACTGCAGGCTGTCCCGCCCGACTGTCTTGTCAATCAGGCTAGCTGTCGGGCTGGAAACCTGCAGAAATTTTTTTTAAGTTGTCCTGTAGTTAATATCTGCAGGAGGTACGGAAACCCGTACTTCTGGATTTCCTGTCCTAAACTCCGCCACCCCCCCCCCCCCCCCCCGGCTCCAAATGTAAATATCGGGGCCTGTGTGTATCTTTGTTCAACATATCTAGCTGCTACCGTGAGAGACAATTATTAGAAGGCATCCCAAGCCAGTGTTCACGAACAACAAAAAAGTGTAATGCTACCTATAATCGCACTCCTTCACCTGTGGTGTGACAGTTGGAGAGTTTACCTGCAGGTAGCATTTCCTCAAGGTGCTCAATGAAGAGGAAAGGGAGCAGCATTGGTTCTTGGCAGGATCAGAGACTTGATCAGACGGCAGACAAGAATGTTGAACACAGACAGACACATAGGGCTGGGGAGGAAAGGTTTAGAGGAAAATTAACCAGAGAGATTAGGGAATGAATTGGTTATAATCACAATTAGTAAACAGCTAAAGATGGTAGTCCTGAAGACCACATTCTGAATTGTGAAATCTGTAGCTCATCCCGAAGCATACCTCTTGTTGGCGATGGGTCAACCCAGGTTTCAGGAGGAGCATGTCATGGGATGAAAATATTCTCCCCATGTAATCTGGTAATCAGTAAATGGAGAGACAGAGGAACAGGCAATCTATTTATTCTTATCTATCACTAATCTGAGGAAACTGGACACTGATCATAGCATTATAGAATGATACAGCACAGAAGGAGGCCATTCGGCCCATCGTGCCAGTGCTGGCTTTTTGAAAGAGCTCTCCAATTAGTCCCACTCCTCTGTTCTTTCCCCACAATCCTGCAAATATTTCCCTTGTCCAGTATTTATCCAATTCCCTTTTGAAAGTTACTATTGACTCTGCTTCTACCGCCCTTTCAGGCAACGCGTTCCAAGTCACAACAACTCGATGTGTAAAAAATGTTTCCTCTTGTCACCTCTGGCTCTTTTGCAATCACATTAAATTTGTGTCCTCTTCTACCACTGGAAACAGTTTCTCCTTATTTACTCGATCAAAACCCTTCATGATTTTGAACACCTTTATCAAATCTCCTCTTAACCTTCTCTGCTCTAAGGAGAACAATCCCAGCTTCTCCAGTCTCTCCACATAACTGAAGTCCCTCATCCCTGGTACCATTCTAGTAAATCTCCTCTGCACCCTCTCCAAGGCCTTGACATCCTTCCTAAAGTGTGGTGCCCAGAATTGGACACAATACTCCAACTGTGGCCTAACCAAAGGATTTAATTCTCAACTTGAGCTTGTCAGGGGTAATATCTACAGATAGCAAATGCTCAACCTTCCTCTATCATTGAAGAAGTGAAGGAGAAAAGCTGGCTTGTTTGCCTTGTGAGAGGATAACCGAGGGAGAGCATTTCCAGATATGTGGAGCAGGTTAAAGGATGCTGGAAGTCTGCTGTCACTGGCTTGCTGACCCATCACACAGGATGTTAATGTTGAAAGCAAACACTTGGAGCCAATATCTGTCACTGAAGTGAGAAGCGAGGACAAAGGTACATTTTCACTTTTGTAAGTTTACAGCCCAAGTTTATACGGATTGTCTTGAGAGTGAGACAGTAATTCGGAAATATAAAGATGGATGTAATCCACACAAAGGACTGGTGTCTTAATATTGACTGTAACAGTGTTTGATCTTTTTATCACAACTGCGTGGTGCTTATGAAAGCAAAGAGTAGAAATGGCAATGTGCAATCCTAATATGACCCTTCTTGTATTATAAGATGATTTAATAGCTGGGACTATGGCAGCTGAGTGCTGGTTCTTGGGCAAGAGTATTAACTGGAAGACTAGGCTTTTGAGAAAGGCTGTGGCCTTCAAGTAAAAACCTTAAAGAAGGGTGCTCAAAAACACAAAATACAACTTTATAGGTAAGTTTAATCATGTAAGATATTTAATTTTTCAATGCTTTTAAAGAAAGGTCAGGTAGATAAGGTGGTTAATGTAGTGTATGTAACTGTTCTACCTTTAAGAGAACTATTGTATGTAACCGTCCACCTTTAAGAGAACTATTTTAGGTGTGGCACTACTTTATCTTGGCTGCTGTATACTGTAATACCGACGGTGACCACACCGGTATATAAGTGCTGTGTCAGGATTTATTGGGCAGATTCGCCCTGACCTTCGAATAGTAAAGTCCTGTTAAAGTTACTCTTGTAGTCTGTGTATTAATTCGCCATAATACCTACAGACTTTACAGTGGCGACGAGTTCGATCTTACCCTGCGGCATCAATACTTCCGAAGCAGTTAACGAGCGTCGAGAAGAGGCACCCGCCCTCGTCGTTCTGCTGAGAGAAAACTCGAGTCTGCAGAGCAAGGAAGAAGGAAGAATTCAGACACGAAGCCTTCCATCAGCAACAGGCACTGATTGTCCCTTCTGCCACGGGGGTGAGTGAGCCGATCAGCACGAGAAGCAAGTCGGCCACGGTGACTGTGAGTAAAGGGAAAATAAAAAAAATAAACGGAGGATAAGGGCGGTGAACTCGACCACGGTCGGGGGAAAGGAGCCGGACAGAAGTCGGGCCCAGAGGCGCTGAGACTGGGGCAGCGTGGAGCACGGAAGCCGCGGTACAAGCGGGCTGGGAGACGCAACGGCGTCGTGAGACAGCTAGACCGCGACCGGCGAAAAAGGCCGGGCAGCTACCGAGGCCACGAGGCGCTGCGACCGGGATCGTAAGGCGCGGGAAGATATAAAAATAAATAAATCGCGGAGAACTCAGCCGCAGCCGGGGAGGAAAGCACCGGACTGCGAGAGGGCTGGGAGGCGCGATTGGAAGCCGCTGAGGGAGAGACAGAGCCCGAGCGAGCGGGAGAGACAGAGCCCGAGCGAGGGAGATTGAGCGAGATCCAGCCCAGCGGCTGAAACTGTTCGCCGTCAACGGGTTGTACCCAGCGCCGGTTGCCCTGCCGAGAAAAGGGAACAAGGAACGCACTGAAGCCGACGCGCAGGCTGCGAACCCCGAAAGCCAGCGGTCGTCGCCCGAGGGAAAAGCTTACCCCTCCCGCCAGGGGAAGAAACGCGGGAAGCCGCCAGTAGGCGGGGAAGAAGACAGAAGCGGGAAACCGCCATTTTGAAAGTGGGCGGGGAAAGAAGACAAGCGCGGGAAACCGCCATTTTGAAAAAAAAAAGTTAAAGAAATATTTCGTTGTTGTTTCTCAGGAAGAGTGTGAAGATGCCTAAGCGTAGTAACATCAACGGTTTCGATTCCGATGTGGAAGATTGGGCCACGTATGTAGAGCGCATCGAGATATATTGTAAGGTCAATAAGATAGCAAATTATGACAAAGCTCTAACCTTACTAAACTCAATGGGTGCGAAGACATACGGGTTATTGAAGCATCTTCTATCACCAGCTAAACCGGCGGATCAGTCTTTCGCTAATATTGTTGCTGTCCTGAAGGATCATTTTAACCCCGCACCGCTGATGTTAGCGGAACGATCAAAATTTTACGTGAGAACGCAACGAAAAGAGGAAAGCAACGCGGAGTACCTGGTTGAACTGCGTAGGCTAGCAAAATACTGTCAGTTTGGGGTAAATCTGACAGAGGCACTGAGAGACAAGTTCGTGTGCGGGATGTCGAAGGAAGGAACACAAAAACGACTGCTCGAAGAGAACGATCTTACACTTGATAAGGCTGTCCTTATTGCAGCATCGCACGAAGCCGCAGCGAGAGGCACGGCGGAAATGCAGCGGAAGACAGCGGTACTCAGTGTGGATCAAATGACTTCGGGTACAACGAAATGTCATCGTTGTGGGAAGACAACACACGACCAGAACCAATGCTGGTTTAAAAACCAGGAATGTAGAAAATGTGGCAAGCTTGGTCACATAGCTAAGGTATGCCGGTCAGGAAAGGAGACCAGCAATAATAAGTCACCGCAGAAGAAGTACAGAAAGGTACATAAGGTGACTGGGAAGAGTCCAGATGAACAGAATTCGGACTCAGACTCCAACAGCAAGGAACTGGGTAGTCTGAGGATTCACAATGTGAGTAAAGAAGCTGACCGACAAACTATCTGGGTCACACTACAGATTGCAAAAGTCCAAGTGAAGATGGAAGTGGACACCGGATCGGCGTTGATGGTCATGAATAAGCAAGATTACAAAAAGTTATTCAAACATATTCCCCTATGGGATACGGAGATAGTATTGCAGACATACACGGGGCACAGAGTATACCCCATCGGAAAGATAGAAGTCAAGGTGAGATACAAGGACAAAGATCACCAAGGGATGGACATGTATGTGCTGCCCAAGGGAGGTCCACCACTTCTGGGACGGGAGTGGATCAGGAAAATAAAGATAGACTGGCATTCACTAAACACAATGACGGTAGATTCCGGAAAGGAAGATGTCAAACCTGAACGGTTGTCCAGAATATTGGACGAAGCTAAAGAGGTATTCCAGCAAGGACTGGGAACACTGAGAGGAATTAAAGCAAAAATCAAGATTGCAGAACATGCAAGCCCAAAATTTTTCAAAGCCAGATCGGTACCTTACGCGATACGACCTGCTGTGGAGGCAGAACTGGAAGAGCTTGAACGTTCAGGGGTACTGTCTAAGGTGGACTGGAGTGAGTGGGCCACGCCCATTGTTCCCGTCATGAAGTCTTCATCAAGTAACAAGCCAGGGGGACCGGGAAAGGTCCGCATCTGCGGAGACTTCAAGATCACAGTTAATCCGGTGCTTCACACGGTACAATACCCGCTCCCGCGGATTGAGGATATCTTTGCTTCATTGTCTGGCGGGAAACACTTCACCAAGATAGACCTGGCACAAGCATACTTACAAATGGAAGTCGAGGAAGAGTCGCGCCAGTATCTCACAATCAACACGCACAGAGGCTTGTATCATTATAATAGACTGGTTTTTGGAGTAGCTTCGGCTCCAGCAATTTGGCAGAGGGCCATGGAGCAGGTCTTACAGGGTATTCCAAGCACGCAGTGTTACTTGGACGATATCCTGATTACGGGAGAAGACGAGGAGGAACACCTCACAAATTTGAAACTGGTGCTCACCAGGTTGAAGGAATATGGCCTTCGAGTTAATCGCCAGAAATGCGAGTTCTTCCAGAAACGGATCTCGTACTGCGGTCATGTCATTGACCAAGAGGGGCTGCACAAGTCACCTGACAAGATAGAAGCTGTTGTGAAGGCCCCCGCTCCGGAAAATGTATCACAGTTGAGATCGTTTCTGGGGTTGATTAATTACTGCCACAAGTTTCTGCCAAATCTATCCACGGTGCTGCATCCGCTGAATGCTCTGTTGCGGAAAGAAGTACCATGGAAGTGGAGCGAGGACTGTAAGAAGGCCTTTCGCAGAAGCAAGGCGTTGATTACCTCTGAGGAAGTGTTGGCTCATTTCAACCCAACGTTACCTCTTCGTCTAGCTTGTGATGCTTCCCCTTATGGAATTGGAGCAGTACTTTCACACAAGTTACCAAATGGCTCGGAAAGGCCAGTCGCATTTGCGTCCCGATCATTGACCTCCGCTGAGCGAAATTATGCTCAGATAGATAGGGAGGCCCTCAGCCTTGTGTGGGGAGTAAAGAAATTCAATCATTACCTGCAGGGCAAGAAGTTCACATTACTGACAGACCACCAGCCGTTGGTGTCCAAATTCAACCCTAACAAGGCCGTTTCCACTATGACAGCGCAAAGGCTACAGAGGTGGTCCGTGTTACTTGGGGCACACCAATATGACATCGAATACAAAAGGTCCAAACAGCATGGAAATGCTGATGGGTTATCGCACCTACCGTTGCCAGTAGTAGAAGAGGCGGCTACAGTGGACCCGGTAGAGATGTTCCACTCATCCATAGTGGAATGTCTACCAGTAACAAATTCGATGATCGAAAATGAAACAAGAAATGACCCGACTCTCTCACGAGTCTACGATTTAACAGTGGAGGGATGGCCAGCACATGGCGAACCAACGCTGCCCGCATTTTCGCAAAGGAAAGAACAGCTGTCAGTGTGCCGAGGAACCTTGATGTGTGGATCTAGAGTGGTGATTCCACCCAAACTTCAGCAGAAGGTGCTAAAGGAGCTTCACGAGGGGCATCTGGGTGGAGTGAAAATGAAGAACCTAGCAAGAGCGTTTGTGTGGTGGCCAGGTATTGATGGAGACATCGAAGAAATAACCAAGAGCTGTCTAGGATGCCAGAAGGTCCAAAACGCGCCACCACAAGCTCCTCTGCATCCATGGGAGTGGCCCTCATCTCCTTGGAAAAGGGTACACGTCGACTTTGCTGGTCCATTTATGGACTCAATGTTTCTAATCGCGGTGGATGCACACTCCAAGTGGCCGGAGGTAATAAAGATGTCCTCCACCACCACGGAAAAAACCATCACAGTATTAAGGACCATATTTGCCAGGAATGGGCTGCCGGAACAGATCTGTTCTGATAATGGACCGCAATTTGTGTCCGAAGAATTCAGGAAGTTCTTAAAAAGGAATGGGGTCAAGCACTACACGTCAGCCCCATACCATCCCGCCACCAATGGATTAGCTGAAAGGTTTGTCCAGACCTTCAAGAAGGCCATAAAGGCCATGGGTAATGAAGACATCAACCTACAACATAAGGTAGATAACTTCTTGTTGGCGTACAGGAATGCAACACATGCGGTCACAAACCAAACTCCCGCCATGATGTTTTTCAATAGAAGACTAAGATGCCGGCTGGATTTGATTAAGCCAAACGTCAGAAGGGACGTAGAGAACCGGCAATTTCAGGGCATGAATGAAAGGCCAACTAGATCCTTTCAGATAGGTCAACAAGTTTTGGCCCGGGACTACCGTACCGAGAAATGGCAGCCTGGAACTATTGGGAAAAGGCTAGGGCCGCTGATGTATACCGTGGACATTGGTGACAGCATAATAAGGCGCCATGTTGACCAGATCATAGGGTCATCCACAAAGGACCAACCTACTCCACAACCTTACACGGCTAATGTTGAAGCAGAGATACCCAGAGCACCTACCTCCGATCTGGTAATACTGGAATCAGATGAACCTGACACTGTCCTTCAAGCCGAATCGACCTTGCCAGAAGAACCTACTACCCCGCCGAAAACTACTACACCACCGAGGCGTTATCCGGACAGAGTCAGGAAGCCTCCAGAGAGACTGAATCTGTGAACTGTTTTGCATAAGTTGTATATATGTTATGATGTTATGTTAATGGGGAATAAGTATGTTGTAAGCTAAAAAGGGAGGATTGTAGTGTATGTAACTGTTCTACCTTTAAGAGAACTATTGTATGTAACCGTCCACCTTTAAGAGAACTATTTTAGGTGTGGCACTACTTTGGCTGCTGTATACTGTAATACCGACGGTGACCACACCGGTATATAAGTGCTGTGTCAGGATTTATTGGGCAGATTCGCCCTGACCTTCGAATAGTAAAGTCCTGTTAAAGTTACTCTTGTAGTCTGTGTATTAATTCGCCATAATACCTACAGACTTTACAGTTAAGAAGGCATAAGAACAGGAGTAAGCCATTCAGCCCCTTGAACCTGTTCTGCCATTCAGTGAGATCATGACTGATTTGCAATCTGACTCCATATAGCTGCCTTTGCCCCATATCCCTTAATACCTTTGGTTAACAAAAAGCTATCAATCTCAGATTTAAAATTAACAATTGATCTAGCATCAATTGCCGTTAGTGGAAAAGAGTTCCAAACTTCTACCACCCTTTGTGTGTAGAAGTGTTTCCTAATTTCACTCCCTAAAGGTCTGCCCCCTAGTCCCAGACTCCCCAACCAGCAGAAATAGTTTCTCTCTGTCTACCCTATCAGTTCCCCTTAATATCTTGAAAACTTTGATCAAAACACCCTTTAACCTTCTAAATTCCAGGGAATACAGCCCTAGTTTGTGTAATCTCTCCTCGTAATGTAACCCTTGAAGTCTGGGTATCATTCCGGTAAACCTACGCTGCACTCCCTCCAAGGCCAATCCTTCCTAAGGTGTGGTGCCCAGAACTGCTCACAGTGCTCCAGGTGAGGTCTAACCAGGGTTTGTATCGCTGCAGCATAACTTCTACCCCCTTGTATTCTAGTCCTCTAGATATAAAGGCCAGCATCCCATTAGCCTTTTTGATTATTTTCTGTACATTTTAATGATCGATGTACCTGGAACTCCCAAGTCTCTTTGGACATCCCCTGTTTTTAGCTTTTCCCCATTTAGAAAGTTCCCTGTTCTATCCTTTTTAGGTCCAAAGGGGATGACCTCACATTTGCTTACATTGAAATCCATTTGCCACAGTTTTGACCATTCACTTAATCTATCAATATCCTTTTGTAATTTTATGCTTTCATCTACACTGCCTACAATTTGTGTCATCAGCAAATTTGGACATGTGACTTTGTATCCTATCATCTAAGTCGTTAATAAATACAGTGAATAGTTGAGGCCCGAACACAGATTGTTGTGGGACACCACTAGTCACATCCTGCCAATTGGAGCACCTGCCCATTATCCCCACTCTCTGTCTCCTGCCGCTCAGCCAATTTCCTAACCAGGTCAATAATTTGCCTTCAATTCCACGGGCTTCAACTGTAGTTAACAATCTCTTAAGAGGGACTTTATCAAATGCCTCTGGAAGTCCATATAAAGAACATCCATAGATATTCCTGTCCACTACTTTAGTCATCGTTCGGCATACGGGATATTTTCCTTTATTAGCCAAGGCATAGAATATAAGAGCAGGCTATGCTTGAACTGTATAAAACACTAGTTAGGCCACAGCTAGAGTACTGTGTACAGTTCTGGTCACCACATTACAGGAAAGATGTGATTGCACTGGAGGGGGTGCAGAGGATGTGCCGGGACTGGAAAATTTTAGCTATGAGGAAAGATTGGATCGGCTGGGATTGTTTTCTTTGGAACAGAGGAGGCTGAGGGGAGACTTAAAATTATGAGGGGCCTAGATAGAGTGAATAGGAAGGACTTATTTCCCTTAGCGGGGAGGTCAATAACCAGGGGCATAGATTTAAAGTAATTGGTCGAAGGATTAGAGGGGAGTTGAGGAGAACTTTTTTCACCCAGAGGGTGGTGGGGGTCTGGAACTCACTGCCTGAAAGGGTGGGAAAGGCAGAAACCCTCATCACATTTAAACAGTACTTGGATATGCACCTGAAGTGCCGCAACCTCCAGGGCTACGGACCAAGAGCTGGGAAGTGGGAAGCTCGTTTTGAACCGGCACAGACACGGTGGGCTGAAATGGCCTCCTTCTGTGCCATAAATTTCTATGATTCTTTAGCACATTTCATAACCTCAGGATGTCCCAAAGTGCTTTACAGCCAATGAAGTACTTTTGAAGTGTAGTCACTGTTGTAATGTAGCAAACGCAGCAGGCAATTTGTGCACAGCAAGCTCCCACAAACAGCGATGAGATATGGCCAGATAATCTGTATTTAGTGTTGTTGGTTGAGAGATAAATATTGGCCAGGACATCGGGGAGAACTCCCCTGCTCCTCTTCGAATTAGTGCTCAAGTCTCTGGCGCGGGTCTTGAACCCACAACCTTCTGACTCAGATGTGAATGCTAAAGAAAAAGAAAGAAAGACTTGCATTTCTATAGCGCCTTTCACAACTTCAGGACGTCCCAGCTCTTTACAGCTGATGAAATATGTTTTGAAGTGTAGCCACTGTTGTAATGTAGGAAATGGTACCACTGATTTATTTTGTTATAAACATTATTTTGAATCCTTGGGGAAAATAACAGTCAAAAACCTTTCCGAAGATTGTTTTGAGTAACTTGATTGATTTGGTTCTCCTTCACAGCAAATATGAATGTAAGTGAATCATTAATTAATATATTTGCACAGCAGTCAATCAGCTGCAAGAAATCTGGACTGAGCGAAATACATTTGTGTTTATTGGGCAGTCAACTGCAAGAAATTTGAACATAAAAAAAATGAAATAAGAGTGGCAACGAGATAGTACAGGAATAGATTGGCGGCTAACATAAAGGGGAACCCAAAGGGGAACAGTAATAGGGTTGTCAGAGGAGTGGTGGGGCCGATTAGGGACTAAAATGGAGGCAGAAGGCATGGCTGAGGTACTAAATGAGTACTTTGCATCGGTGTTTACCAAGGAAGAGGACTTTGCCAAAGGTATGGTAAATGAGGAGGTCGCTGGGACATTGAATGATAAAGAGAAGGTACTCGATACGCTGGCAGTAACTAAAGTGGATAAGTCACCTGGTCGGGTTCGGATGCCTCCGAAGTTGCGAGGGTAGAAATTGTGGAGGTGCTGGGCACAATCTTCCAATCCTCCTTAGATACATGGGTGGTGCCAAAGGACTGGAGGATTGCAAATGTTATACCCTTGTTCAAAAAAGGAGAGAAGGATAAAACAGACTGTTTAACATCAGTGGGGAAGCTTTTAGAAACAATAATCAGGGAGAAAATTAACAGCCACTTGGACAAGCATGGACTAATAAAGGAGAACCAACACGGATTTGTTAAGGGCAAATCATGTTCGACTAACTAGACTGAGTTTTTTGATGCGGTAACAGAGAGGGTGGATGAGGGCAGTGCAGTTTATGTTGTGTATATGGGCTTTCAAAAGGCTTTTGACAAAGTACCGCATCCTAGGCTTGTTAGCAAAATTAAAGCCCATGGGATGAAAGGGGCAGTGAATTGGCTAAGGGATGGAAAACAGAGAGTTGTGGTGAATGGTTGTTTTTCAGACTGGAGGGAGGTATACAGTGGAGTTCTCCAAGGTTCAGCACTAGGACCACTGCTGGTTTTGATATACATTAATGGCTTTGACAGGGCACAATTTCAAAACCTGCAGATTACATGAAACGTGGAAGTGTAGTAAACAGTGAGGAGGATAGTGATAGACTTCAAGAAGACATTGACAGGCTGGTGAAATGGGCGGACAAGTGGCAGATGAAGTTCAACTCAGAGAAGTGTGAGGTGATACATTTTGGTAGGAAGAATGAGGAGAGACAATACACACTAAATGGGACAATTTTAAAGGGGGTGCAAGAACAGAGACCTGGGGGTACTGGTGCACAAATCTTTGAAGGTGGCTGGACAGGTTAACAAAGCAGTTAATAAAGCACATGAGATCCTGGGCTTTATAAACAGAGGCAGAGAGTACAAGAACCAGGAAGTTATTCTAAACCTTTATAAAACACTAGTCCGGCTCCAGCTGGAGTATTGTGTCCAATTCTGGGCACCACACTTTAGGAAGGATGTGAAGACCTTGGAGAGGGTGCAGAAGATATTTACTAGAATGGTTCCAGGGATGAGGGAATACAGTTACGTGGATAGGACTAGAGAAGCTGACACTAAATACAGTGGCCAGGAAATTCCTTGGGACAGGGGGGGGGGTGGTGTGGGTTGTGGGTGGGGTGTGGGTGGGGGGAAGGTGGGGTGTGGGTGGGGGGATGTGGGGTGTGGGTGGGGGTGTGTGGGGTGAGGTTGGGGAGGTGTGGGTGGTGGGTGGTGGGGTGTGTGGGGGTGGGGGTTGGAGGTGGTGGGTGGGGGGTGTGGGGTGGGTTATGGGTGGGGGGAAGGTGGGGTGTGGGTGTGGGGTAGGGGTGTGTGGGGTGGGGGTGTGGAGGTGGTGGGTGTGGGGTGGGCTGTGGGGTGGTGGGGGGTGGGGTGGGGGGTGGGGGTGGGGGTGAGGTTGGGGGGTTGGAGGTGGTGGGTGGGGGGTGTGGGGTGGGCTGTGGGGCGGTGGGGGGTGGGGTGGGGGGTGGGGGTGGGGGTGAGGCTGGGGGGTTGGAGGTGGTGGGTGGGGGGTGTGGGGTGGGCTGTGGGGCGGTGGGGGGTGGGGTAGGGGGAGGGGTGGGGGTGGGGGTGAGGTTGGGGGTGGGGGTGAGGTTGGGGTGTGGGGTGAGGTTGGGGGGGGTGAGGTTGGGGGGGGTGGAGGTGGTGGGTGGGGTGGGGGGGTGGGATGGGGTGCGGGGGGAGGGGTGGGGGGTGGTGGTGAGGTTGGGGGTGTGGGGTGAGGTTGGGGGGGTGGAGGTGGTGGGTGGGGGGTTGGGGGGGTGTGGGGGGAGGGGTGGGGGTGAGGTTGGTGGTGTGGGGTGAGGTTGGGGGGGTGGAGGTGGTGGGTGGGGGGTGTGGGGTGGGCTGTGGGGCGGTGGGGGGTGGGGTAGGGGGGAGGGGTGGGGGTGGGGGTGAGGTTGGGGGTGGGGGTGAGGTTGGGGTGTGGGGTGAGGTTGGGGGTGGTGAGGTTGGGGGGGGTGGAGGTGGTGGGTGGGGTGGGGGGTGGGATGGGGTGCGGGGGGAGGGGTGGGGGGTGGGGGTGAGGTTGGGGGTGGGGGTGAGGTTGGGGGGGTGGAGGTGGTGGGTGGGGTGGGGGGGTGGGATGGGGTGCGGGGGGAGGGGTGAGGGGTGGGGGTGAGGTTGGGGGTGGGGGTGAGGTTGGGGTGTGGGGTGAGGTTGGGGGGGGTGAGGTTGGGGGGGGTGGAGGTGGTGGGTGGGGTGGGGGGGTGGGATGGGGTGCGGGGGGAGGGGTGGGGGGTGGGGGTGAGGTTGGGGGTGTGGGGTGAGGTTGGGGGGGTGGAGGTGGTGGGTGGGGGGTTGGGGGGGGGTGGGGGGAGGGGTGGGGGTGAGGTTGGGGGTGTGGGGTGATGTTGGGGGGGTGGAGGTGGTGGGTGGGGGGTTGGGGGGGTGTGGGGGGAGGGGTGGGGGTGAGGTTGGGGTGTGGGGTGAGGTTGGGGGGGGTGGAGGTTGGGGGGAGGGGGCAGACGGAGTGAATACACATGCTGAAGATGGGCTGCTGAGATTTTAGTGTTTTTAGTGTCTAAAGTGGGGAAAAAAAGTTTCATTTCATTTCAATTTTTAAAAAGGTTTTAAAATTAAATTTAGTTCTAGTTAAGTTAGTTTAGTTTAGGTTAGTTTAAGTTTAGATTAGTCTAGACAAAGTAGAGAAGGAAAAGACCGCCAGAAAGACTACCAAAGAAAAAAAAACCCAGAGGAAAATAGAGGAAAAAAAAAGCCAAAGCAAAAAAAAAAAAGAAACAAGAGAAGAACTACACAAACCAGTGAACGGCAGCCACACGGGGCTTCAGCAGCGGTGGTTGAGTCGGCGGCATCGGGACCGAGTTCGAGGAGGCGAGGTGACTCGGGCCGCAGCCCAGCGGTCCAGCAACCGGCACAGCCGAGGGGACTCGGGCCGCATCCCAGAAATCGGAACGCAGCCCGGCAACGGGCACAGCGGAGAGGACTCGGGCCGCATCCCAGAAATCGGCACAGCCGAGGAGATCCGGAACGCAGCCCGGCAATCGGCACAGCGGAGAGGACTCGGGCCGCATCGCAGAAATCGGCACAGCCGAGGAGATTCGGAACGCAGCCCGGAAATCCAGCAATCAGCACAGCCGAGGGGACTCGGGCCACAGCCCAACAATCCAGCACGGGAAAGGCCCGAGGAGCCAGGCCAGCAGGCACAGAGACCTCTGAGGAGAAGGAGAGCAACCAGAAGGCTCGCAACCAAGACCGTGAGTACAGGGCCCAGGGAGGGAGGCCCAGGGAAAGGCCCGAGGAGCCAGGCCGAAACAGAGGCCCAGAGACCTCTGAGGGGGAGGGGAACAGCCCGAAGGCACCGGGAAACAGTGGCTCACAGACTCAGACCTGAGAAGGGTGAACCCAGGAGCCGAGGCCCAGGGACCACGGGGTCGGAGAGGGGGACCGGGAAAGTTCGCGAACAGGGAGAGGGTAACACCAAACCCGGGGCCCCAGAAAAGCTTATTCTAAGATCAACAATACTTTACCAAAAATGAGCGAATCAGAAGATCCACAACAGCCCCGCTTCCAGATTCCCCCCAACACCACAAAAAAAGCTATAAAAACGATCAAGCATGCTCAGATGAGAGAAAAACCAGAAACTCTCTTTACTGACTGTTACAACAATGGGACAAAAAGTAACCTCATATTCTACTCAGATCAGCCAGCGGCTTGGATCAGAGCAATAAAATCACACTATACCAGTGTTAAGCTAAAAAATACCGCAAATGGGTCCATAATGAAAATTAACACACCAGGAGACAGTTCAATCACGACTGTCAACGCGTACAATACCGGAACAATATTAGTGCAAGGCAACCTCGACAAATTTGCAACGGCCTTCAGGACACTGAAAAGATCAACTACGAGGGGAATGAACAGCCCCAGAGTGGCCCGCACTCCCCCCAACATTGACAACTTACCAGGAGAAAATCTGCATGGTCAAGGGATGAACGAGCCACACAGTTCAAACCAGACACTAACCCCGGGGAACCACAGCCACACGATACAACTGACAAACCCCAGCATAACTACCACGGAGGAAGCCACACATAGTTCCCCTACCATTCCCAGCCCACCAAGAGAAGAGCAGCATAGCCAGGAAGTGAGTGAGCCTTCCAGGGCCGACCAGCTTAGCCAGGAAGTGAGTGAGCCTTCCAGGGCCGACCAGACACATACCCCGGGATCACACAGCCAGATACAACCAAAAGATAAATTTTATCAATTAGAGATAGAGATGGTTAAACTTAGAGAGGAGGTCCTCAAATTGAATGACAAACAAAAGCAGGAGAGGGAGAGACACAAGAGAGAGCTGAATAGACTTGATAACCAGGTGAATCTACTTAAGAATCAGGTGAAAGAGCTGCAGGAAAAAGAAGAGAGCCATAGAGGAGAGAAAACACCATTAGACCAGCAACCAGAGACTAGAGATAAGACAAGACAGAGCCGGACGGAACGGCTGCACTCCCACACGGAACAAAAGCAACAGACACACAATACAAGGGGTGCCACACAGACCGACCAGCATGCTGACTCGCAATCTTCCCCCACCACCATGGAACCACAAGCGAGCCGCTCACAAGAGGTACGCACACACCAGACACCCCAGCCCAGCACACACACTATGAGTCCAGGCGAAAGCCACCAGACAGTAAACACAAACAAGGCTGACGTCGTAATACTCATAGACTCAAATGGGAAATTTCTATGGGAGAAAAAGCTCTTCCCTAGAAGCAAAGTAGAAAAGATTTGGTGCCCAACAACAGACAGAGCCATGGGATGGCTGACCAAAGCCAGATTAGGCTCCCCCCAACACATAATAATACACACGGGCACAAATGACCTAAAGGCCAAACAGAAAGAGGTAGCAACATCGCTCAGAGCAATGATTAGGAAGGCAAGCAGTACATTTCCAAACACTAGAATCACTGTTTCCACAATATTGCCGAGAACAGACTTCAACAACAACACAATTCATGAGATAAATGCCAGCATAGCAACAGAATGCAAATCAAACCACAACGTACACCTGGCCCAACACCCCACCCTCGATGAAGAATGTCTTTACGACCACGTCCACATCCAAAGGCAAAAAATATCGATCTTTGCTAAAGCCCTGAAGGACGTCGCTTTTAACCGGGTCCATACCCAGACTCCAAGAGGACCCCCCCCCGACCACCAGAGATCAGCGGGGTACATATCAGGAACACTACAAAGACCACCACCACACCAACCGAGACCGGAGAGGATCCCCATGCAAAACAACATTATCAGACCTGCACCACTCCTGTCCCACAGGGGAATAGGACCGCTACCAGCCAGACAGAGGGAGAGATGCACAGGACGTACGCAATACCTCAGACAGAAACAATCCATTAAGAGACAATAAGCAGATGTGCAGCAGCATCTACTTCCGCCTTATGGATCAAGGACTAATTAATAGAAAGAACTGTAACCAAATTGTATTAACTTTTGTAGACAACTGAGGTGATCTTTTTTTTTTCCCCACACTTAGACACGACAAACACGTACCACTCTTTAACCTATCATAGAAAAAGATAAAACTTAACATGAAATCCTTATATATTTCGACCTGGAATATCCAAGGTCTACGCTCTTCACTGCGAGAAGTGAAGAGTAGGACCCCAGAGTTCATAGAGGAAACTAAAGATCTAGATATTATCATTTTACAGGAAACTTGGTATAAAGGAAAAGGACACACCGGCTGTCCCCAAGGGTACACTGAGCTAGTGGTCCCCTCCAATAAATTACCAAGTGTAACCCAAGGCAGAGACTCCGGAGGCATACTGATCTGGTTTAAAACAGAACTTAAGAATTACATCAAATTTATAAAAAAGGGCGAAAACCATATGTGGCTCAAACTTGAGAGGGAGATTATCTCAAACACCCAAGATGTTTACATTTGCGCACTTTATATCCCTCCAATCGATTCCCCGTACTACAAAGAGGACACCTTCTCCAACATGGAGGGGGAAATTATCCAATACCAGGCCCAGGGGAACGTGTTGATCTGTGGGGACCTCAATTCAAGAACGGGCGAAGAACCAGACTTCACCAATAATCAGGGAAACAATTACGTATTCGGGAATAACCACTTTGACATCCCTTCCCTTCCATACAGGCATAACTGCGACAAGCAGTCAAATACCAACGGTAAACAGCTACTACAGCTCTGTCGAAACCTGGGTCTGTACATTGTCAATGGTAGGTTCATAGGAGACCTCCTAGGAAGATCGACCTATTGCTCACCTCTTGGCTGCAGCACAGTAGACTATATGATTACAGACTTAGACCCATCCTCTTTCAGAGCATTCACAGTCAAACCACAAACAACACTGTCAGATCACAGTCAAATTACTATGTTTCTCAAAAAGACAGAAACAAACAACATAGAAACACAACCCAGTAAACTGTACAACACCAAAAAATCGTACAGATGGGCCAAAAACGACACGGAAAAATACCAGAAAACAATTAGCAATGCATCAACTCAAGCTCTCTTAGACACCTTTCTGGATAACATATACACTCACAATAAAGAAGGCGTAAACCGGGCAGTTAGTAAACTAAACAATATTTTTGATAATTTGGCAACAAATGCAAACTTGAAAGCTCGCAAGAACAAACCCAAAACAAAAAACTATGAAAAATGGTTTGACCATGATTGCCATAACATGAGGAAAAAACTTAGAAAACTATCAAACCAAAAACACAGACATCCAGAAAACGAGGAATTACGCCTTACTTATTGTCAGACGCTAACACAATACAGAAACACACTCAGGACCAAAAAAGAGCAATTTATTAAGAATACACTCAGCTCCATGGAGGAATCCATTGAGTCGAATTGTTTCTGGGACAACTTGAAAACACTACACAAAAAACAACACGACGATTTGTCCATTCAAAATGGGGACACATGGGTAAACCACTTTGAAAAATTATACCAGAAAAACACACTAGGACCAGAGCAACACCAAATACGCAAAAAACTTGAAAAGCTTGAAATGGCCATAAAAGATAACCAAAACCCGCTAGACGCCATAATAACAGAAAAAGAACTTCTTGAAAAACTCAAGGACCTGCGACCAGGAAAAGCTTGCGGGACAGACGGCATACTAAACGAGATGATTAAACACGCAGACGACAAACTGAAACTGGCTATCCTAAAACTCTTCAACTTGGTTCTGAGTGTCGGTTATTTCCCTGACATCTGGAACAAAGGACTCATAACACCCATATACAAAAGTGGGGACAAAATCGACCCAAACAACTATCGAGGCATCTGTGTAAACAGTAACCTGGGGAAGGTATTCTGTAGCATCATAAACAAAAGACTTATAAACTTCCTTGAAGAGCACAATGTCTTGAGTAAAAGCCAAATTGGATTCCTGCCAAACTATAGAACATCCGATCATATCTTCACCCTACAGACCCTAATTGACAAACACGTTCACCATAACAAAAGCAAAATCTACGCATGCTTTGTAGATTTCCAGAAGGCTTTCGACTCCATCTGGCATGACGGTTTATTCCTGAAACTTATCGAAAGCGGGGTAGGAGGTAAAACATATGATGTAATTAAATCAATGTATACAAACAATAAATGTGCAGTTAAAATTGGAGACAAACAAACAAAATACTTCCCACAGGGGCGGGGGGTGACGCAGGGCTCGCCAATCTCACCGACACTCTTTAATATTTACATTAATGGATTGGCAAAACTACTTGAACAATCTACAGCACCCGGCCTCACCCTATATGAATCCAAGGTTAAATTCCTCCTCTATGCCGACGACCTGGTTCTGCTGTCACCAACTAAGGAGGGTCTACAGCAGAACCTGGACCTGCTGGAGTCGTACTGCCAGACTTGGGCCCTGACAATAAATCCCCAAAAAACCAAAGTCCTTGTGTTCCAGCAAAGATCCAAACAACATGGACCCACAATAAATTTCACAGTAGGAACAACCAAAATTGAACAAACCACTCACTACACATACTTGGGCTTAAAAATCAGTTCTACGGGAAACTTCAAACTGGCTGTGAATGAACTGAAAGAGAAAGCAAGAAGGGCTTTCTATGCCATCAAAAAATCAATCCAAATAGAAATCCCAATTAGCATTTGGCTCAAAATTTTCAAATCAGTAATTGAACCAATTGCACTCTATGGCAGTGAGGTCTGGGGACCACTAACACAACAAGATTTTGCAAAATGGGACAAACACCCAATTGAGATCCTACATGCGGAATTCTGTAAAAGTATCCTCCGGACTCAAAGGAAAACAGTAAACAACGCATGCAGGGCGGAACTAGGCCAATACCCATTAATAATCACTATCCAAAAAAGAGCCACCAAATTTTGGAATCACCTACAAATGAGCAACCCCCAATGCTATCACTACGACGCCCTGAAATGCCAAGAGCTGACCATAAAGAAGAATACCCTCAGTCAACTAGTCCTGGGACTCAATAAAGTAACTAATAACAATACTAACAATAACCAGCCCCAGGACAGTGACAGGGTAACACAAAGAATTCGACCCAACACAATCGTCGCTAAGCAAAAGGAAAAATATCTGTCATATTGGGCAGAAACAACAAAAACCCAAAGCAAACTCAATTGCTACTTGGCCCTAAACAGACAATACAACATAGCTGATTACCTGACCATGGTAAAGGATAACAAACTGAGAAGAACCTTGACAAGGTACAGACTTAGCGAACATAGCCTAGCGATCGAAAAAGGCAGACACAGGCAGACCAGGCTGCCAAGAGAAGACAGGATATGCTCTCACTGCAGTCAGGGAGTAGTTGAGACAGAGATGCACTTCCTCACAGCCTGTGGAAAATATCAGGGCATCAGAGAGAATTTCTATCAAAAATTCTCACAAATATGCCCTGAATTCAGAAATCTGACTGACAACCAAAAACTCCCATTCCTACTGGGGGAGGAGAGAAGCTGTGTAACACTGGCGGCACACTATGTTACAGCTTGCCATGAACAGAGGGACAACCAGTAAACTAAGACAAGAGTATATATAAACAAGGCGAAAATATATTTATAAACTCAGGGATATACCTGTTTATACACTGTATGAATGGAACCGCGTTTATGTGTTCAACCATAAATGTATTTTGATGCTTTGGCAACATAAGATGTACCTTATCATGCCAATAAAGCGATTTGTATTGTATTGTATTGTATTGGGTGGGGGGTTGGGGGGGGTGGGGGGAGGGGTGGGGGTGAGGTTGGGGGTGTGGGGTGAGGTTGGGGGGGTGGAGGTGGTGGGTGGGGGGTTGGGGGGGTGTGGGGGGAGGGGTGGGGGTGAGGTTGGGGGGGTGGGGTGAGGTTGGGGGGGTGGAGGTGGTGGGTGGGGGGTTGGGGGTGTGTGGGGGGAGGGGTGGGGGTGAGGTTGGGGGTGTGGGGTGAGGTTGGGGGGGTGGAGGTGGTGGGTGGGGGGTTGGGGGGGTGGGGGGAGGGGTGGGGGTAAGGTTGGGGGTGTGGGGTGAGGTTGGGGGGGTGGAGGTGGTGGGTGGGGGGTTGGGGGGGTGTGGGGGGAGGGGTGGGGGTGAGGTTGGGGGGGTGGGGTGAGGTTGGGGGGGTGGAGGTGGTGGGTGGGGTGGGGGGGTGGGATGGGGTGCGGGGGGAGGGGTGAGGGGTGGGGGTGGGGGTGAGGTTGGGGTGTGGGGTGAGGTTGGGGGGGAGGTTGGGGTGTGGGGTGAGGTTGGGGGGGGTGAGGTTGGGGGGGTGGAGGTGGTGGGTGGGGTGGGGGGGTGGGATGGGGTGCAGGGGGAGGGGTGGGGGGTGGGGGTGAGGTTGGGGGTGTGGGGTGAGGTTGGGGGGGTGGAGGTGGTGGGTGGGGGGTTGGGGGGGTGGGGGGAGGGGTGGGGGTGAGGTTGGGGGTGTGGGGTGAGGTTGGGGGGGTGGAGGTGGTGGGTGGGGGGTGTGGGGTGGGGTGGGCTGTGGGGCGGTGGGGGATTGAGTGTAGGGTGGTGGGTGAGGTTGGGGGGTCACAGCGCTGCCTGTGGAGGAGCAGTGAATGACAGACTGCAACTTCAGGATTTCTGCATTAGGCTGCGGACAGTTTGAAAGGTGAAATTACTGTACAGCTATTCTGTTGCATGAATATCAGACTGTGTGTTACTTTGTAGAATCTCTTACACAATCGATATTTTGCAGTAAATGAGTTGTATTTCAGTAGAATAAAGCCTGATCTCGGGGGGAGGGACTAAGGTGTGTGGAGCGTTTCGTTGATAAGTCCCGAATCAAAAACAGAGAATAAGCAGATACTGCAGCAGAACATTTATTAGTTATAAAACTATTGGAGATGGGGAAACTGTTTGGGTGGATGGTTGTGATGAAACCCCCGGAATACATCCAACCAGAGGTGGTAACCCTAAGGGAACTGGGGGAGTGAAGACTGGGAAATGCTGTCGGCTCCCCGCATCCCCCAACTTACTGCCAGTGTTGATCATTAGAAACACCATTGAAATGAGGGCATTATGAAGTCGCCCTCATTATTCCTAGTTCCTCAACCACTGCTAAGTCTACCTATTTAAAATGAGCAGCAAAGGCCAGTGAAGCCCACAAAGAATCTCTTGCAGATACAGATGATGATATAAGGGCTGATACAGACAGTCCACTTCTGGCACCGTCTGATCTTCTTCATCTTCTTGCCTAAACTTCTGTGATAGCAATGCTTCGAAAGCAATCTTCACACCATGCAAAAAGAAGCTTGAAATAAATTACAATGTACATTTAAGAGAACATAAGAACATAAGAAATAGGAGCAGGAGTCGGCCATTTGGCCCGTCGAGCCTGCTCCGCCATTCAGTAAGATCATGGCTGATCTTCTACCTCATCTCCACTTTCCTGCACTATCCCCATATCCCTTGATTCCCTTAATATTCAAAGAGATTCTTTGTGGGCTTCACTGGCCTTTGGTGTCCTGGGGTGTTGGCGACCCCAAGGTCCCACCATGCAAAGCACTTTTGCCAAGCGGTTAGAGGTCAGTTCCCAAGCGGTTGTGGATTTAAGGAAAGACTCCCAGGTAAAGCAGTGAATGTTGTGTTAGAGAAAACCTTTTTAAAAAGAGCTGTTGAGGAATGAGTTGAAGATAAGAACAGGTAGAGATAATGAAATGCTCCAAGAAGTGCCATGGCTCCTCAACTGTTGGAACCATGGAGATTTCACGCAATTCATACATTATATATGAGGTGGGATGTAAGATTAGATCATTAGTCTGGACTTGTGCATGGTTTGCCTTTTGGGCTGGCGAGAGGGCAGGGAGACATCCTTTGCATGAGATTGAATGAGTTGGGCAGAGTCCATGACACAGCAGATTGCACCTGGTCTGTGGAATTCTGGTGGGTGGAATGGCCTCGTTTTCATTCCGAATTATGATTCTGTGTTATTAGTGTTATCCATAGTCAGTGAGTGCACAGTGACAGCCCTAAGAGCGCGTAGGGGCCCGTTGGACATCTTCAGCCAATGGAGATGAAAATGAACAGAAGCATCAAACAGGGGTGTATCTGAATGGAAAACACACATAAAACATCTACTTTAGATTTGTGGTCGGGATAACCAAATACAGAACTGAGCACAGAACAGTGCCCTATACGCACCTACTCCAGCTGTGCCCTGGCTGCTTGGCCGTGCCTCAGCATGTCCAGCGATCTGCTTGTGACTAACCTCTGGGCAGCAATGAGGGAAGTAAAACTCAGCATAATGGGCTAGAAATTCAGTTGGTTGCGCCAGCCGTTAGCGCCTTAGGAGGAGTAGATGTCGAGCGCTAGGCGGCTAGTGCCCGGGCGCTGCGCGATCTGCGCCTCGCCCCAACTTCAGTAGAGATTTAGCGCTGGTGCAAAGTCTTTGCGCGCGCTCAGCTGCGCGCGCAGATCATGACGTCATTTCCTCGTGCAACGCCCTTTGTGCGCCCCAATCCAGAACTTGAGTCGCGCCGCCCCATTGTGCGCCTGGCGCCCCTAGCGACTGTTGAGTGGAACGGTGCTCAGCTGATGCGGGCCGCGGGGAGCGCAAATTAAAGGGCACTCCTGTACTAGAAAAGGCAGCCGGTACTTGTGACTTCAGGAGGTGGTGGAGGAGGAGGAGGAGGAGGAGGAGGAGGAGGAAGAATAATAATAATAATAATGCACCAGTCTCGGCCTTTCAAAAAAACAACTGCATCCTCCCCCTTTAAGAGCTGACCGGCACCAGCGTGTCAGCCGTCAATCAAGAACTCACCGCACCTGCGCTGCACCCGGCCTCGGGGGTATCGCTCAGCACCGCCGGCTTAGCGCCTAAAGATAGTGGTGCATCACCTGTTTTAGCGCAGCACCAACCTCTTGGGGCGATGCAACTGAATATCGGTGAAGGGGGCGCGACTTTGCGCCGGGCGCAAACTTTAGCGGCCGCCTGACTTTACCGCCCCAGAAGTGGCTATACTGAATTTCTAGGCCCATGTCTCTTTCCACCTGATCCCCCAGCAGGTTGAACCCGGGCAAGATGTCCTGCTGCATATTGGAACCCAAGGGCTCGATAGCAGCAGTCTGAACATGCAGGAGAGATACACCGACCAGACGTAGGACCTGTAGCTCCCCAGTGCCACTCACTCCACGATGGGCTGCAGTTCTGTTGAACGGTCATGCATCATTCACTAATGCAGCTAGTAGACCCCTCCGACTTTGCAGCAAGCTTGGCACTATCCCTAATGGCGGCTGAAAGTGTTGGCGCTCAGACAGAATCCTTTCACGTGCACACCCCATGGGTTTGGGAACCAAGGGCCCTGGCGTGAAGTAAGGGTGTGTTGCCCCCCTCCCCCTGCCCAGCCAGCAGGTTCTTCCTCCTTACCTGCCACCAGCACCCCAAATTACTGTGCACCAAAGCTTTGGGAATCACCTAGTACACCCAGCTATACCTCACTTTTCATATCTGTACTGGTGCTTTTACCTGTAGGAGTGAACAACACAGGACGCTGTGGAGTGCTGGCATCTTTTGAACCAGGGGCACTGCTTCCTGTGACTTGCCTATAGAAAAAGTCCGACATCCAAATCAGGATGAGCCGAAATGTCCTCCAATTAAACATTGGGAAGACTGAAGCCATTGTCTTCAGTCCCCACCACAAACTCCGTTCCCCAGCCACCGATTCCATCCCTCTCCCTGGCCACTGTCTCAGGCTGAACAAGACAGTTTACAATCTCAGTGTCCTATTTGACGCTGAGATGAGCTTCTGACCCAATGGCCCAGAAATTCGGGTCTCGCGCTGGGCACTCACCCGTCGGCCCAATGGAAGTGCCGGTTTCGTGCATGCACTGCGCATGCGCGGGAAACCGGCACTTCCGTTCTCCTGAAAGAAGGGGTTCAGAAGTCGAACGCGTGCGCAGGAGAGGCTGTGTGTGCGCATTGAACTTACGTTTTTCTTGCAGGTTTCTCCAGGAAGGTAAGTCTCCAGAAGTTAGACATGTAAAAAGAGTCGCAAGGCCTGCTTTTTACAAGGTAAGTGGTGAATTAATTAAAATTAAAACATTTTTTCCACAGGTTTATTATTTTTAAATACTTTAAAGAAAGGTAAGTTTATTTTTAGCCCTGTTAGAAAATAAAATTATTTTTTTCAAAAATTTAAATTATTGTTTAAAATAGTTATTTCAAGTAATTGATAGTTTATTTAAAAAATGTGATGTTTTTTTTAAATTTATTTGAAGATTTAGTGATGTTTTGGGGCTTATAGTATTTATAAGTTTGACAGCTCTTCCTGTCAAACTTATGAATGAAGCAATCCCTGCTCCGATTGGCTTCCCATGGCCCACGTGATCCCAGGGGATGCATCGAACTAACTGCGCCCCTGGGATATGCAAGCACTGCGTGCCGGCTGTTGGAGGAGGCCCCGGATCGCAATTCCACGGGGGCTCACAGCTCAACGGCCGGCGTGCTAGGTAAGTGCAGGTCAGGGGCTTACACCCGCGGGAAGCCCCCGACCCGAATTTCTGGGCCATTGTTAAATGTCAGCTTTGGCTCCAGTGGTAGCACTCTTGCCTCTGAGTCAGCAGGTTGTGGGTTCAAGTCCCATTTCAGTGACGCGAGCACATTATCTCGGCTGACACTCCAGTGCAGTACTGAGAGAGCGCTTCGCTGTCATCTTTTGGATGAGAAGTTAAACCAAGGCTCTGTCTGCCCCTTCCCATGGCACGATTCAAAGAAGGGCAGGGTTAATTATCCTGGCCAATATTTATTCCTCAATCCAACATAACAAAAACAGATTATCTGGTCACTATCACATTGCTGTTTGTGGGAGCTTGCTGTGCGCAAATTGGCTGCCGCATTTCCTACATTACAAAAGTGACTATACTTCAAAAGTACTTCATTGGCGGTGAAGCACTTTGGAAAATGCTGAGGTCCTGAAAGGCGCTATATAGATGCAAGTTCTTCCAGCTGGCTTGTATTGTTATGTGTGACATTACGTTAACATTCGCTCACGGTTAGAACAGAAATGGGCTCGGTGAGGATGGGTGATGATAATATTAGCAGAGAGTAGATCACTCAATATTGATTCCTTATGCTTTCAGTCTCTGCTTTTGAGTTCAGTTGTGGAGAACCAGTCTACAAACCAGATATGAACGAAAACAGCAACAATGTCGTACCATTCAGCTGGCCGTGGCAGGTAAACGAAGACATAGATTTTATTGGTACGCAAAGTAACACTGTATTATAGTGCAAACCTCATTGCATGCTTGTCATCTCTAGGTCTCATTGCAAGCTAAAAGAGGAATTTCATATTCTCACACGTGTGGAGGAGCCCTCATTGATCCGATCTGGATCTTGACTGCTGGAAAGTGTATTAAGTGAGTATTGTCTGCTGAAATTGAAGCTTATTTTCCCTGTAAAATAGTATGCTCGTCTTCACAACGGTAGCAACAAATGACTCTTCTTGTCTGTGTATTACCACGAGCGATGTTAATATTCTGTTCTTGTTTTTAAAGCGAAGGTATGAAATACCGTGTTGTACTGGGGAAATATGACTTGACATTGACCGAAGGCTCAGAGCAATACATTGAACCCATCAAAATGATTGCTCACCCAATGTTTAATCCCAAATGTATCACTTGTGGGTAAGTCCCAACACACATCGAAATAAGTGTCTGCTTGGAGATTATTATTAGTTTATTGCATCAATTTTAAACATGTTCTTTGAACCAGAATCAGAGTTTGAAACCAGCTGTCCTCAAATACGCTCAATTTTAAATGTATCTGGGATTTCAGAGGCATTACATCTAGAATATGAGCACTTGTATAAATGACGGGATTGGAAGAGACAGGGAGGAGAGAGCGGAGACTGCAAAGGCAGAAGGATGCTCGCTTTAGATTGTGAACATCTTATTTTGGTTTAATTTTACTAACTTTTAAAATCTTTAGCTAAGTGTGATAATCGTTAGATTAAAAAGATCTTTTCTTCTTTCTTATCCTTGACAATTTTTTTCTCTCATTGGGGGTGAAAATCGTCTTCAAGTGTTGCACAAAATTGTTTACAGGCCCCCAAACAATAGTTGTAATGTAGGACAGAGGATAAATCAGGAAATTAGAGGCGCATGTAACAAGGGTAATACAGGAATCATGGGGGACTTTAATCTACATATAGACTGGGCAAACCCAATTTGCAGTAATAGTGTGGAGGGAAATTATTGGAAAAAATTCTGAGGGACAAAATTAGTCTCCACTTGGAGAGGCATGGATTAATCGGGGATAGTCAGCATGGCTTTGTCAAGGGTAAATCATGTCTGACAAATCTGATTGAATTTTTCGAGGGGGTGACTAGGGGGGTGGATGAGGGAAATGCTGTGGATGTGGTTTACATGGACTTCAGTAAAGCTTTTGACAAAGTCCCGCATAGGAGACTGGTCAAGAAGGTAAGAGCCCATGGGATCCAGGGTGCCTTGGCGCGTTGGATCCTAAACTGGCTGAGTGGCAGGAGGCAGAGGGTGATGGTCGAAGGTTGCTTTTGTGACTGGAAGCCTGCGTCCAGTGGGGTACCTCAGGGATCGGTGCTGGGTCCCTTGTTGTTTGTGATCTACATAAATGATTTGGATGAGAATGTAAAAGGTATGATCAGTAAGTTCGCAGATGACACGAAAATTGGTGGGGTGGTAAATTGTGAGGAGGAAAGCCTCAGGCTACAGGACGATATAAACGGGTTGGTCAGATGGGCGGAAAAGTGGCAAATGGAATTTAACCCTGAAAAGTGCGAGGTGATGCATTTTGGACGGACAAATAAGGCAAGGGAATACACAATGAGTGGTAGGACCCTAGGAAGTACAGAGGGTCAGAGGGACCTTGGTGTACATGTACATAGATCCCTGAAGGCAGCGGAACAGGTAGATAAGGTGGTTAAAAAGGCATATGGGATACTTGCCTTCATTAGCCGAGGCATAGAATATAAGAGCAGGGAGGTTATGATGGAGCTGTACAAAACGCTGGTGAGGCCACAGCTGGAGTACTGTGTGCAGTTCTGGTCGCCTCACTATAGGAAGGATGTGATTGCTTTGGAGAGGGTGCAGAGAAGATTCACCAGGATGTTACCTGGGATGGAGCGCCTCAGCTATGAAGAGAGGCTGGACAGGCTGGGGTTGTTTTCCTTGGAGCAAAGAAGGCTGAGGGGGGACCTGATTGAGGTGTACAAAATGATGAGGGGCATAGATAGGGTAGATAAAGAGGAACTTTTCCCCTTAGTAGGGGGGTCAATAACAAGGGGGCATAGATTCAGGGTAAGGGGCAGGAGATTTAGAGGGGATTTGAGGAGGAACTTTTTCACCCAGAGGGTGGTTGGAATGTGGAACTCAATGCCTGAAAGGGTGGTAGAGGCAGGAACCCTCACAACATTCAAGAAGCATTTGGATGAGCACTTGAAATGCCATTGCATACAAGGCTATGGACCAAATGCTGGAAAATGGGATTAGACTGGACAGGGATGGATGGGCGGCGCAGACACGATGGGCCGAAGGGCCTCTTTCTGTGCTGTAAAACTCTATGACTCTATGACTCTATGACGAATTCATGGAATGTATGCAAGATAGTTTTCTAGATCAGTATGTTGAAGAACTAACTAGGGAACAGGCTATTTTAGATTTAGTAGTGTGCAATGAGAAATTAATAACATTGTAGTAAAAGGGCCTTTAGGGAAGAGTGACCATAATGTGATAGAATTTTCTATTGAGTTTGAAAGTGATTTAGTTAAATCCGAAACTAGGGTCTTGAATCTAAACAAAGCAAATTACGTAGGCATGAGGAGCGAGTTGGCTAAGTTAGATTGGGAAGCTACATTAAAAGGTATGATGGTAGACAAACGATGGCCAGAATTTAAAGAATTAATAGACAATTTACAACAAATATACATTCCTTTAAGGCACAAAAACCCCACAGGAAAAGTGGTCCAACTGTGGCTAACAAGAGAAGTTAAAGATAGTATTAGATCAAAGGAAGAGGCTGAGAATGTTGCCAAAAAGAGTAGTAAGCCTGAGGATTGGGAGGATTTTAGAATTCAGCAAAGGAGGACCAAGAAATTGATAAAGAAAGGGAAAATAGAATATGAGAGTAAACTAGCGAGAGACATAACAATAGACTGTAAATGCTTCTATAGGTATGTAGAAAGGAAAAGATTAGCAAAAGTAAATGTGGGTCCCTTACAGGCTGAGACAGGAGAAATTATAATCACAGAAGATCACAGAAACCTCACAGTGCAGATAGAGGCCATTTCGGCCCATCGAGCCTGCACCGATAATGGGGAATAAGGAAATGGCAGAGAAGTTAAACAACTACTTTGGGCTGGATTTTCTCAATGGAGACGAGTTGGAGGCGGGACTGCTGCTTGTCAGGTCAATGTCCCGTCTCCATCATCTTCTGGTCAACCTGCGGGCTCAGCAGGCCAATTAGGGGGGAAGTCACTGACACAGCACGTCAACGTCTGACGTGCTATCTGTCAAGACTACTTGAAAGAAGAAATGTCAGTGTTTGACAGCTTTGTGAAGCTGTCAAACACTGACATTGGGCCAGAAATTCGTGACCAAATGCGTGAGTACGGTCTGGGTACTCACGCATCTGGCCGTTGGAAATGCCGGCGTTCAGCATGCACAGCGCATGCGGGGAACGCCGGCATTTCCAGTTCTCGGAACGAAGGGGTTCATAGGCACAGCGCGTGCGACTGCACAGGCAGCGCTTGCGCAGTGAACTTCGTCGATTTCATTCATGGATTCAGTGAGGGTAAGTCCTTACAAGTTACACTTGAAAAAAACATGTGTAAAGTTGTTCCAAGGCTGCGGAGGAAGATATATTTTATCGTGGAGCTTCTGAAAGGCAATATTTTTGTTTGGGAAAGGGAGGGAAGTTATTTTAAGAAATTTTAAGTAAGTTTTAAAGTAAAAATTTTTTTTTTTAAACGGGTTTTCAGAACGGTAGGTAGAAGGAGCAATTGTGGCTGTGTGAATTGAATGTGAAAATGAGTGTTCTAAAATGAGTAATGTAACATTTCCAGCACTTTTAAGAAAGAAACTTTTCATCAGTAATAAGTAATTATGTATGTATGTCCGCATATATTCCTTTACGTATATGTATGTATGTTTTATATTCCTTTACTTATGTGTATGAATGTATGTTTTTAATTATGATTTTCCAATAAGTTACTTTCTCTGAAAGTCATAATTAAATAATACATTCATACACATAAGTAAAGGAATATATACATAACACGCAAAGGAATATATACAGACATACATACTTTCAGAAGCTCCACGATAAGAAATATCTTCCTCCACAGCCTCTGGAGCAACTGTACCCATGCTTTTTTCATGTGTAAGTTGCAAGGACTTGACCTCACTGAAAGCATGAATGAAAGCGGCGAATTTTACTGCGCACGCGTTCTGCCTCTGAACCCCTTCGTTCAGAGGACAGGAAATGCTGGTTTTCCCCGCATGCGCTGTGCATGCTGAAAACCGGCATTTCCTCCGGCCAGACGCGTAAGTACCCCGACCGTACTCGCGCATTTGGAAGGGAATTACTGGGCCAACATTTTACATGTCAATAAAATGAAAAATTTTACAATTGCACGATTTGCCCCCTCGCATCTGCGACTGAGGGTCCAAGGAGGTGCATTGCGCAAGAGGTCATCGTCGTACGTATCCTCACACTGTTCCCTTTCGGGAACTGTATGAAGTGGTGGAAGGATTTATGGTCGTGATTAACGCTCATTCTGTGACCGTAACCATCTTTGAACCAGCCATTAGGGTGGTTAGTCCTATGGCGTGAGGGTTTTACGGGCTCCCACAAGCCATCTGAGGGGGGGGCCACCCACACCCACGGACGCAAGTATCCCGCTGGATGTCCACCCAGAATTTATAGTTGGAGCTCCGACTCCACTTGCCGGGACTGTCTGGAGTGGGGTTCGAAACCCTACTCCTTCTGGCCCAGTGGCGGGGATGCTTACTGCTACGCAAAAGGCCCACTCCGCACAAAAGGTGACACCCATACATTTCCTGCGCCTTTTCCCTCCCCGTGACTGGAGCCCTATGCTGCCACTTGAAAGACCAAGCTATCATCTGCCCTTTTTGCGGCGCCTTTGACTTCTCATTACCAATGATGAGCAGGCGCTGCGCCTCCACCTCCTTGAGGAGATTGCTGAGGTCATCATCAGTTCAATTGTGAGTTCTTTTAATGCCGTGAATTGTGCTCATTCCAGCCATTTCACGTTGCTAATCGGATTGGGCCTTTGGCATAGCGGTAGGATCCCCGCCGCTGGGCCAGATCAGGGTAGGGTTTCGAACCCCGCTCCAGACAGTCCCGGCAAGTGGAGTCGGAGCTCCGGCTCTAAATTCTGGGTTGACATCCAGTGGGATATTTGCGTCCATGGGTGTGGGTGGCCCCCCCTCCTTGTATAGCTTGTGGGAGCCCGTAAAACTCTCCTGCCATAGGACTAACCGCCCTAATGGCTGGTTCAAAGATGGTTACGGTCACGGAATGAGCGTTAATCATGGCCATAAATCCTTCCACCACTTCATACAGTTCCCCAAAGGGAACAGTGTGAAGACACGTATGACGACGACATTGCTAAATAAATAAATGGAATTTAAAAAATTCTTTTAGGGCTTTTAAAAGTCTTTAAATTGCTTTAATTCTGTTTAAAACTACTTCAGATTCTTCAAAATAATGTAAACGTTTTTAAAAGTTTATAAAAGTTACCAAAAGCTTCAAAAAACTTCCAAAAACCTATTTAAAATGCTGCTTTGCATGTAAAAATGCTTAGCAGCTTGGCAGAAACATTGGGGGCGTGTCCTGTTAAACTGAGACCTCAAGGGGCGTGTCTCAGTTGCACAGCGCGCTACAGGCTTCGCGCTGGCTGCACTCCTGGGCGGCGTGGCGTCAGACGCTGCCCGGGAGTCAACATTTTAAAACAGCAATTCCAGGCGTCCCTGAAGCTCAACGGCCGGCGCGTCGGGTAAGTGCAGATCGGGGGCTTACACGCACGGCAAGCCCCCGACTCGAATTTCTGGGCCATTCTCTGTAGTTTGATGAGTCCTTGTGTTCAGGCCTCATCAGACCTTTCAACTTTGTAGATTTCAGATGGCTGTTAGCTCGGAGGATCCAACAGCCAGTCTGTGAAATCGACAAGGAAGATGTTGGGTCTCCCGATCCAGGGTGGATGAAGGCTGTAGGCAGAAAACAAGGTAAGTGAACATTTTTTAACACTTAGCACTCACCTTCCATACTTATCACTCCACACTTGCACCCATCACTCACCTCTACATCTTACTTTCAGGTGCCTCCGACCCCCGCAGACCTCCTTCACGTCTCCTCCAACCCGACGGGGTTCTCCGAGGTCAGGAAGCCTTCACCTGTGAAGGTAAAATAGCACGAATCCTTTTTTCTGCCTGTTAACTACCTGTTAACAGGCAGTTAAAAGGATTTAATCCCTTTCCCACCTCCAGGAGAAGCAGCACATCTTCCCGCCTCCTGGCAAAAGGGCATGGAGGCGGGATGGGGGCGGGTTTGCCATCTGCCCCCACTTTCTGCTACTTTACCGGCAGTCCCGCCCCCATACCCGCCTCCTCGGGGCTGAGAAAATCCAGCCCTTTGTGTCTGTCTTCAAGGAAGAAGACGCAAAAAACTTCCCGGAAATAGTGGAAAACCAAGGCTCTAGTGAGAATGAGGAACTGAAAGAAATTAATATTCGTAAAAAAAGTATAATTAATGGGACTGAAAGCTGATAACTCCCCTGGACCTGATGGCCTACATCCTAGGGTTTTGAAAGAGGTGGCTATAGAGATAGTGGATGCATTGGTTGTCATTTTCCAAAATTCCATAGATCCTAGAACGGCTCCCGCAGATTGGAAGGAAGCAAATGTAACCCCACTGTTTGAGAAAGGAGGGAGAGAGAAAACGGGGAACTACAGACCAGTTAGCCTGACATCAGTAGTAGGGAAAATGCTAGAATCTATTATTAAGGACGTGGTAACAGGGCACTTAGAAAATAATAATAGGATTGGGCAGAGTCAGCATGGATTTATGAAAGGGAAATCGTGTTTGACAAATCTTAGATATTTTGAGGTTGTAACTAGCAGAATAGATAAGGGAGAACCAGTGGATGTGGTGTATTTGGATTTTCAGAAGGCATTCAATAAGGTGCCACATGAGGTTATTAAACAAAATTAGGGCTCATGGGATTGGGGGTAATATACTAGCATAGATTGAGGATTGGTTAACGGACAGAAAACAGAGAGTAGGAATAAACGGGTCATTTTCGGGTTGGCAGGCTGTAACTAGTGGGGTACCGCAAGGATCAGTGCTTGGGCCTCAGCTATTCACAATCTACATCAATGATTTGGATGAGGGGACCAAATGTAATATATCCAAGTTTGCTGATGATACAAAGCTGGGTGGGAATGTAAGTTGTGAGCAGAATGCAAAGAGGCTTCAAGGGGGTATAGACAGGCTAAGTGAATGGGCGAGAACATGGCAAATGGGATATAATGTGGAGAAATGTGAAGTTATCCACTTTGGTAGGAGAAATAGAAAAGTGGAGTATTTTTTAAATAGTGAGCGATTGGGAAATGTTGGTGTCAGAGGGACCCGGGTGTCCTTTTACACGAATCACTGAAAGTTAACATGCAGGTACAGCAAGCAATTTGGAAAACAAATGGTATGTTGCCCTTTAATACAAGAGGATTTGAGTATAAGAGTAAAGACGTCTTACTGCAATTATATAGGGCCCTGGTGAGACCACACCTGGAGTATTGTGTACAGTTTTGGTCTCCTTACCTAAGGAAGGATATACTTGCCATAGAGCGAGTGCAATGAAGGTTCACTGGACTGGTTCCTGGGATGAGGGGATTGTCCTATGACCACCAAGCCAGGGGACCAACCCTGGTTCAATAAGGAGTGTAGAAGAGCATGCCAGGAGCAGCACCAGGCATACCTAAAAATGAGGTGCCAACCTAGGAAAGCTGTAACACAGGACTACATGCATGCTAAAAAGCAGAAGCAGCATGCTATAGATAGGGCTAAGCGATCCCACAATCAATGGATCAGATCAAAGCTCTGCAGTCCTGCCACATCCAGTCGTGAATGGTGGTGGACCATTAAACAACTAACGGGAGGAGGAGGCTCCAAAAATATCCCCATCCTCAATGATGGTGGAGTCCAGCACATGAGTACAAAAGACAAGGCTGAAGCGTTTGCAACCATCTTCAGCCAGAAGTGCTGAGAGTATGATCCATATCGGCCTCCTCTTGAGGTCCCCACCTTCACAGAAGCCAGTCTACAGCCAATTCGATTCACTCCACGTGATATCAAGAAACGGCTCAGCGCACTGGATACAGCAAAGGCTATGGGCCCCGACAACATCCCAGCTATCGTGCTGAAGACTTGTGCTCCAGAGCTAGCCGCGCCTCTAGCCAAGCTGTTCCAGTACAGCTACAACACTGGCATCTATCTGCCAATGTGGAAAGCTGCCCAGGCATGTCCTGCCCACAAAAAGCAGGGCAAATCCAATCCGGCCATTTACCACCCCGTCAGTCTACTCTCAATCATCAGCAAAGTGATGGAAGGTGTATTCGACAGTGCTATCAAGCAGCACTTACTCATCAATAACCTGCTCACTGATGCCCAGTTTGGGTTCCGCCAGGACCACTCGGCTCCAGACCTCATTACAGCCTTGGTCCAAACATGGACAAAGGAGCTGAATTCCAGAGGTGAGGTGAGAGTGACTGCCCTTGACATCAAGGCAACATTTGACCGAGTGTGGCATCAAGGAGCCCTAGTAAAACTGAAGTCAATGGGAATCGGGGAGAAAACTCTCCACTGGCTGGAGTCATACCTAGCACAAAGGAAGATGGTTGTGGTGATTGAAGGTCAATCATCACAGCCCCAGGACATTGCTGCAGGAGTTCCTCAGGGCAGTGTCCTAGGCCCAACCATCTCCAGCTGCTTCATCAATGACCTTCCCTCCAACATAAGGTCAGAAATGGGGATGTTCGTTGATGACTGCAGTGTTCAGTGCCATTCATAACTCCTCAGATAATGAAGCAGTCCATGCCCGCATGCAACAAGACCTGGACAACGTTCAGGCTTGGGCTGATAAGTGGCAGGTAACATTCGCACCACAGAAGTGCCAGGCAATGACTATCTCCAACAAGCCAGAGTCTAACCACCGCCCCTTGAAATTCAATGGCATTACCATCGCCGAATCACCAACCATCAACATCCTGGGGGTCACCATTGACCAGAAACTTAACTGGACCAGCCACATAAATACTGTGGCAACAAGAGCAGGTCAGAGGCTAGGTATCTTGTGGCGAGTGTCTCACCTCCTGATTCCGCAAAGCCTTTCTACCATCTACAAGGCACAAGTCAGGAGTGAGATGGAATACTCTCCACTTGCTTGGATGAGTGCAGCTCCAACAACACTCAAGAAGCTCGACACCATCCAGGACAAAGCAGCCCGCTTGATTGGCACCCCATCCACCACCTTAAACATCCACTCCCTCCACCACCGGCGAACCATGTCTGCAGTGTGTACCATCTACAAGATGCACTGCAGCAACTCGCCAAGGCTTCTTCGGCAGCACCTCTCAAACCCGTGACTTCTTCCACCTAGAAGGACAAGGGCAGCAGGCGCGTTGGAACACTACCGCCTGCAAATTCCCCTCCAATTCACACATCATCCTGACTTAGAAATATATCGCTGTTCCTTCATCGTCGCTGGGTCAAAATCCTGGAACTCCCTACCTAACAGCACTGTGGGAGTACCTTCACCACACGGGCTGCAGCGGTTCAAGAAGGCGGCTCACCACCACCTTCTCAAGGGCAAGTAGGGAGTCATAGAGTCATAGAGTCATAGAGTAATACAGCACAGATAGAGGCCCTTCGGCCCATCGTGTCCATGCCGGCCATCAAGCCCTGTCTAATCTAATCCCATATTCCAGCATTTGGCCCGTAGCCTTGTATGCTATGGCATTTCAAATGCTCATCCAAATGCTTCTTAAATGTTGTGAGGGTTTCTGCCTCCACAACCCTTTCAGGCAGTGAGTTCCAGACTCCAACCACCCTCTGGGTGAAAAAGTTCTTTCTCAAATCCCCTCTAAACCTCCCTCCCTTTACCTTGAATCTATGCCCCCTAGTTATTGACCCCTCTACTAAGGGGAAAAGCTCCTCAGCATCCATCCTATCTATGCCCCTCACAATTTTGTACACCTCAATCATGTCCCCCCTCAGCCTCCTCTGCTCCAAGGAAAACAAACCCAATCTGCCCAGTCTCTCTTCATAGCTGAAGCGCTCCAGCCCTGGTAACATCCTGGTGAACCTCCTCTGCACCCTCTCTAACGCGATCACATCTTTCCTGTAGTGTGGCGACCAGAACTGCACACAGTATTCCAGCTGTGGCCTAACCAGTGTTTTATACAGCTCCATCATAACCTCCTTGCTCTTATATTCTATGCCTCGGCTAATGAAGGCAAGTATCCCATATGCCTTTTTTACCACCTTATCCACCTGTTCCGCCGCCTTCAGGGATCTGTGTACCTGCACACCCAGATCCCTCTGACCCTCCGTCTTGCCTAGGGTCTTACCATTCATTGTGTATTCCCTTGCCTTGTTAGACCCCCCAAAGTGCATCACCTCGCACTTTTCCGGGTTAAATTCCATTTGCCACTGTTCCGCCCATCTGACCAACCCATCTATATCGTTCTGCAGACTGAGGCTACCCTCCTCGCTATTTACCACCCTACCAATTTTAGTATCATCCGCGAATTTACTGATCATACCCTTTACATTCATATCCAAGTCATTAATGTAGACCACAAACAGCAAGGGACCCAGCACCGATCCCTGTGGTACCCCACTGGCCACAGGTTTCCAGTCACAAAAACAACCTTCGACCATCACCCTCTGCCTTCTGCCACTAAGCCAGTTTTGTATCCAATGTGCCAAGGCACCCTGGATTCCATGGGCTCTTACCTTCTTGACCAGTCTCCTGTGCGGGACTTTATCGAAGGCCTTACTGAAATCCATGTATACCACATCCACTGCGTTACCCTCATCCACACACCTAGTCACCCCCTCAAAAAATTCAATCAAATTAGTCAGACATGATCTTCCCTTGACAAAGCCATGTTGACTATCCCTGATTAATCCTTGCCTCTCCAAGTGGAGACAAATTTTGTCCCTCAGGATTTTTTCCAGTAATTTTCCTACCACTGATGTTAGGCTCACTGGCCTGTAGTTCCCCGGTTTTTCCCTACTACCCTTCTTGAATAATGGTACTACATTAGCGGTTCTCCAGTCCTCTGGCACATCCCCTGTGGCCAGAGAGGTCCTGAATATATGTGTTAGAGCCCCCGCAATCTCCTCCTTTGCCTCACACAGCAGCCTGGGGTACATTTCATCGGGGCCTGGGGATTTATCCATTTTTAGGCCAGCTAAAACCGCCAATACCTCCTCCCTCTCGATGTTAATATGTTCGAGCATATCACAGTCCCCCCGCCCTATTTCTATGTCTACATCGTCCTTCTCCATAGTGAAAACAGATGCAAAAAATTCATTTAGAACCCCTCCTACATCTTCCGGCTCCACACACAGATTGCCACTTTTGTCCCTAATGGGCCCTATTTTTTCCCTAGTTATCCTTTTACCCTTAATATACTTATAAAACATCTTCGGATTTTCCTTTATTTTGCTCGCCAGTGTTATTTCATGGCCCCTCCTTGATCTCCTAATTTCTTTTTTAAGTATCCCCCTGCACTTTTTGTACTCCTCTAGGGCTTCCTCCGTCTTTAGCCTTTTGTATCTACCAAAAGCCCTCCTTTTTTTCCTAATCCATTCCCGTATATCCCCTGACATCCACGGTTCCCTGTGGTTTTTGGAACCACTCTTGACCTTTATGGGAACATGTTGCCCTTGTATGATCTCAATCTCCCTTCTGAAAGCCTCCCATTGCTCCGATGCGGATTTTCCTACAAGTAGCTGATCCCAGTCCATTTTGGCCAGATCCTGCCTTATCCTATTAAATGCTGGCCTTGCCAGCAACGTCCACATCCCATAAAAATAAATTATAAAAATGTACTCTGCACGCAATTCATGCATGTCTGCTACTATATTCTGTACTGTGTACCTGACATCTAACATCAAGCTGATAGTCCGTGCAAAAGACAGATAGTTGGGCCGGAATTTTGTTCGGGGAGGCCGGGTTTCCTGCAGGCACTGCCGATTTTACCGGCAAGGCCTAATTTGAATGTGAGGCCTCGGTTTCCCGCCTGCAGCCAGCCAGCTTGAGAGGCTCCTGGCTGCGAGCGAGTAGGCCTCAGTTACGAGGAGTCGGTCCGGGTGAAGGATCGCGGCGGGAGGGGGGTCGGCGGTCGGGCGGGGGGAGAGAGGGTCGGGAGGGGGGAGAGAGGGTCGGGAGGGGGGAGAGAGGGTCGAGGGGGAAGAGAGGGCCGGTCGGGGGAGAGTGGATTGGGCGGGGGAGAGATGGGGTCGGGCGGGGGGGGGAGAGGGTCTGGAGGGGGGGAGAGAGGGTCGGGGGGAGAGAGGGTCGGGCGGGGGGAGAGAGGGTTGGGCGGGGGAAGAGAGGGTCGGGCGGGGGGAGAGAGGGTCGGGTGGGGAGAGAGGGTCGGGAGGGGAGAGGGTTGGGGGGGGAGAGAGGATCGGGAAGGAGAGAGGGTCGGGGGGGAGAGAGAGGGTCGGGGGGGAGAGAGGATCGAGGGGGAGAGAGGGTCGGGGGGGAGAGAGGGTTGTGGGAGAGTGGATCGGGGGGGAGAGAGGGTCGGGGGGGAGAGAGGGTTGGGGGTGAGAGAGAGGGTCGGGGGGGAGAGAGAGGGTCAGGGGGAGAGGGTCGGGGGGAAGAGAGGGTCGGGGGGGAGAGAGAGGGTCGGGGGGGGAGAGAGGGTCGAGGGGGAGAGAGTGTCGGGGGGGAGAGAGAGGGTCGGGGGGGAGAGTGGATCGGGGGGGAGAGAGGGTCTGGGGGGAGAGAGGGTCGGGGGGAGAGAGAGGGTCAGGGGGAGAGAGGGTCGGGGGGAGAGAGGGTCGGGGGTGAGAGAGAGGGTCGGGGGGAGAGAGAGGGTCGGGGGGGAGAGAGGGTCGAGGGGGAGAGAGGGTTGGGGGGGAGAGAGGATCGGGGGTGGAGAGAGGGGGTCAGGGGGAGAGAGGGTCGGGCGGGGGAGAGTGGATCGGGTGGGGGAGAGGGTCGGGAGGGGGAGAGAGGGTCGGGCGGGAGAGAGAGTCGGGCGGGGGGAGAGAGAGGGTTGGGGGGAGAGAGATGGGGTCGGGCAGGGGAGAGTGGGTCGGGCGGGGGAGAGTGGGTCGGGCGGGTCGGGCGGGGGAGAGGGTCGGGGAGGGGAGAGAGAGGGTCGGGCGGGGGAAGAGAGAGTCGGGCAGGGGAGAGTGGATCGAGGGGGGAGAGGGTCGGTGGGGGGAGAGAGAGTAGGCCAGGGGAGAGAGAGTCGGGCAGGGGAGAGTGGATCGGGGGGGGGGTTGCAGGATCGGCAGGGTTTGGCATGCGATGGGGGGATTGTGGGGAGGATTGGGAAACGTTGGTGGGGGTTGGGTCGGCCAGGGAACGGGGGCGGGGTGGCGGAGGATGGGCAGGGGGGGCCGAACGATCAGTGCCGGCCACCGGAGGTTTTTGACCGGCCTCATCATCATCATTGTGGTGGGGGGGGACTCCCGGGAATGTGATCGGAGGCCTCATGGGGGGGGTTTCCGATCGTGACGGGAGGGCCTGGCAGGGACCCTGGATCCAGGAGCTAGCTATAAATCCACTTACCTCCTGGATGCAGCAGTCCTGACTCTGGTTAATTGCCGGGTTTCACGAATTGTGTGAAACCCGTCCACAGGCAGTTAATTTCAAAAGGGAGGAGAAAAAAAGAGACTTCCAGCCTCGTTACAATATTTAAATTGAGGTAATGCCCCCTGGCAGCGGGTTGGCTGCCCCTCCCCCCGTCCCGCCTCTGGGAAAAGGTCGGTATTCACATTATTTGTGTCCCTTTAATGAGTGATTCATAATTAGGGCATTAATGAAACCACCTGAACATTTGAGATGACATAAATATGTTCGCAAGAGTTCATAGCTTCGACTAAATCAACAGGTTGCAGGCTGATTTAGATAGGCTGGGGGAATGGGCCCATTGCAGCAGAGGTCCTTCAGTGTGGACAAGTGTAATGCGATGCAGGTGGGGTTAGAAAACTCCAGGCCTCGCGAGGGTACCCATTATAGGTTACAGAGCAAGGGAAAGACCTGATCACTCATTAAAGGTACACAAACAATGTGAGGTGGCTATACTAAAAATAGAGTTTTAGTTGCATTGCTGGAACCATCAAGTGTTAAATGAAGAGCGCGATAAGATACACAATGCTTTGATAGGTCTGAACTTGGAGTGTTGTGTACAGTTTTGGTACCTGGACATGATGAAGGTTAGCAAGGTTGTGGGAAGGTGCAGAAGTTGGCAACCAGACTGGTACCACATCGTAGCATGGTTAGTTAGGAAGGTAGGCGCTAAAGAGTTAAGATTATTTACTTTAGACACAAGATATAGGGGATATGATTAAGGTTTTTAAAATGATAGAGGATTGGATTTGGCCTGGTTAGAGAGGTTATTTGAGATGGTTAGGGACGGTAGCACTAGTAGGCCTGCTTATAACGTCCATCGGCAGAGTTAGGTTCGAATTCATCGAATCATAGAAACCTACAGCACAGAAGGAGGCCATTCGGCCCGCTGGGCCTGTGCCGGCTCTTTGAAAGAGCCGCCGTGTTCAGTCCCACATCCCCGCTTCTTGTCCATAATAAGTTCCTCATCCTCGAGAACCGTCTAACTCCCTTTAACATTATTGATGGAATCAGCATCCCCCACCTGTTCAGGTCGAGCATTCCCGATCCCCACAACTCTCAGAGTGAAAGAAATTCTCCTCATCTCCCCTCTAGATGTCAATGACTTTGTATCTATGACCTCCGGTTGTTGACCCACTCTCCAGAGGGAATAGTTTTTCCCTAGTTACTCTATCAAAACCTCTCATAGTCTTGAAAGCCTCTTCCGTCACATTTAAACCTTCTCTGTTCCAAGGAGAACACTCCTAACTTTTCCAACCTCTCCTCATAACTGAAGTCCCTCATCCCTGGTAAACCTCCTCTGTCCCCTTTACATCTTTCCTGAAGTGTGGGGCCCAGAATTGTCCACAATACTCCAGGCTGAGGCCTAACCAGTGATTTATAAATTCTAGCCTGCTACTGCCACTGTTAGAGGGAGACAGCCCAGGAGAGGGCATCGCTCCCTCTATTCCCGCCCTTCACCTCCAGCTAGAGTGGTCAATAAGAGTCCATAGTATTACATGGCATTTACAGCACAGAAACAGGCCATTCGGCTCATCAGGTCTATGCCAGTTTATGTGTTTATCGTCCACAGGGGAGGTTACCCCTGGTGTCCTGGCCAATATTTATCCCTCAACCAACATAACAAAAAAAACAGATGATCTGGCCATTATCACATTGCTGTTTGTGGGAGCTTGCTGTGCGCATATTGGCTGCTGCGTTTCCCACATTACAACAGTGACAACACTTCAAAAGTACTTCATTGGCTGCAAAGCGCTTTGAGACGTCCGGTGGTCGTGAAAGGCGCTATAGAAATGCAAGTCTTTCTTTTTTTTCACACGAGCCTCCTCCCACCCTACTGCATCTCACCCCATCAGCATATCCGTCTATTCCTTTCTCCTTCAGTTACCTATCTAGCTTCCCCTTAAATGCATCCCTTTTTTAAATTGAAAAAAATCTATGTGGCACTTCAGCCCCCTTTAAAACATCCTCTGCCTCCTCCTCTTTCCCATTGCACGGCCACCCACTGTCGCTGGCGAGCAGCAGTGTACTCCCTCAGTGTGGCGGGATTCTGCCACAAGTCCGCCCTGCATAAGCCCTGGTCCAGGAGAATGGGTCAGGAACGCAGCATGGTTAAGGCACCGTAACCCATCTCTGCTAGTGAGCCCTGTCTTGGAGGGAAATTCAGCCCATTATTTTATCATTCACTCATGTTGCACAATTTGTTTTTATATTCACTCTGGGGATGTGGGTGTCGCTGGCAAGGCCAGCATTTATTGCCTATTCCTAATTGCCCTTGAGAAGGTGGTGGTGAGCCGCCGCCTTGAACCACTGCAGTCCGTGTGGTGAAGGTACTAAGGTGCTGTTAGGGAGGGAGATCCAGGATTTTGACCCAACGACAATGAAGGAACGGCGATATACTTCCAAGTCAGGATGGTGTGTGACTTGGAGGGGAACTTGGAGGTGATGGTGTTCCCATGCGCCTGCTGCCCTTGTCCTTCTAGGTGGTAGAGGTCGCGGGTTTGGGAGGTGCTGCCGAAGAAGCCTTGGCAAGTTGCTTTTGGATTTGCTTTAGAGAGCTCGTGCCATTTAATAACTCCTTCCAAAACACATATGGTGTTTGTACAGTGAATAATGATCTCTAAATTTTATTTCCATATTTAGTTTGAATTGAAATAGAACTTAAAAATCTATATTTGAAAGTGAGCTGTACATTACTGTTTGTAGGTTTGATTTAGCTTTATTAAAGCTTTCCTGGCCCGTCGTCTTCACTGACAAGATTAGACTAACCTGTCTCCCTTTAGCGGGTGAAGAACTGCCAGATAACTACACGTGCGTCGTCACTGGATGGGGAAAACTGAATGGTACAGTATGTAATTTTTAATTAGTTTTTTTAAGCACAAATATTAAAGACTTTTTAAATATAAGGGAGGCGGGAAGTGTCTGTTTGGTGCTTCAGCTCAGATTGACTTGAGTCTCGCAATGAATTTTAAGCGAGAGCGTTAGCTAAACGGCTTCCCAGCTCAGGCTGATTGCACGGAGTACTGAAGGTAGGTGGGATGTTAGGTACATTCCCCATGGTCTCACTGATCTCCTGCCAATCATTTTGGTTCCCTCCAGGGTCGGAGAGGAAATCCCCAGAATCCTTTTCCCCTGAATTGGCCTAGAGTTTTTTTATTGCCTCCACCAGGAGATTACGTGGCTGCCGGTGTTTGGGGAGCATTGGGGCTCCACGATGCTTCATTGCACCATGGCTGTATTGGACAGGCTCGAAAGACCAGTTATTCTTTTCCTCTCTGCAATTTTTGTATGCATGTGGCACCCTGGGTCACTAAGGAGGCAAAAGCAATGGGAAATCCGGAGGGCAGCACCGTCCCACCAGCCTCACCTCCTTCTCGACATCAGGCCATTGATGGGGCAGAAGGAACTACTCCCCAGTGGGAACTCTTATTGGTTGTTCTTCAGTGGGGCAGTGCTGGTGTTTCTAGGCCCCATCTAACTTCCTACCCCCAGCTGGTTATCCCCTGCCCCTTTTACACCAAGCCCATCTTCTAAACACCTACAGAATGTCTTCCCAAGCCCTGGGGTCCTAGTCTGTGAGGACTGTAATTACAGTGGACTAACTAGGTAGTGGAGATGCAGAAAGGCTGCTGTAGTCACCATCTAGCCATAAAAGACTTTAATCAGTCCAAGTGCAGCAGAAGAACATGGACCTCCTTCATATCATTTCAAACTTCACAATATTAGCAACGATATATGTCCAAGTCGGGATGGTGTGAGACTTGGGAAGGGAACCTTAGTGTGTCTTTATAGCGTTTCATCTGCCCACCTCTGTCGCGATATCCTAACTACAGCTGGCCATAGAAGACGGCTTTGGGAATTCTATGATCAGGCATGTGTTTGACATGTCCAGACCAATGTAACTGGACCTTTTTGACCGTGGCCACATTTCCAGTTATATTGCAGCACTTGATGATATAAGTGTTAGCCCCCCCTGGCCTGCCACTTGATGTCAGCGATATGTCTAGACAGTGCAAGTGAAAATGGTCAAGTCGCTTGCTGTGAAACTAGTCTGTGCTACACTATTGGTTTACTGCACTAATCCCTAAAGTCAAAATGCTCCAACATATATACTGTAACATATGAGATCTAAATCATTGCTTCAGCAGGACGACCCAATTGACCATCCCTCATCAAAGTTAAAATTCCAGTTCACTGCACAAAGACACTGCAGCTTTTAACATATTGATTAACTTTATTTGCACAAAGTTCTTACACTTCTGGGTTTTGCCCTAGATATTTCACTCAGGTTTAGCATCACAACCACTCATGTAAGCAGACTTTGTGTCCCTTAAGGCCCAGAGTGCATCTTTTACTGTCCATTGTCTAGGTAAATGATATCGAGAGCCGGGGGCAGTGAACAGAGAGCACCTTGCCATGGTACTCCAGCTTGCTATTGAGCGGCACTTACTCACCAATAACCTGCTCACCAATGCTCAGTTTGGATTCCGCCAGGACCACTCGGCTCTAGACCTCATTACAGCCTTGGTCCAAACATGGACAAAAGAGCTAAATTCTAGAGGTGAGATTGACTGCCCTTGACTTGAAGGCAGCAGTTGACCGAGTGTGGCATCAAGGAGCCCTAGTAAATTGAAGTCAATGGGAATCAGGGGGAAAACTCTGGATGACATTCAGGCTTGGGCTAATAAGTAGCAAGTAACATTTGCGCCACACAAGTGCCAGGCAATGACCATCTCCAACAAGAGAGAGTCTAGCCAGCTCCCTTTGACATTCAACGGCATTACCATCGCCGTATCCTCCACCATCAATATCCTGGGGGTCACCATTGACCAGAAACTTAACTGGACCAGCCACATAAATACTGTGGCTACAAGAGCAGGTCAGAGGCTGGGTACAGGAAACTTTTTTTTATCCGGCACGGACGGGACTGACGTGCCGGTTCATCAAAAATTCCGGATAACCGAACGCTATAGTAAAAGATACGGAGCTAAGAGCTCCGTATAAAGCAACAAACCCTGTTGCTTGCTTCAGAACAATGGCCACAAGTTGCAAGCGTCTCTGTAGCTTAGCAACAGCTGCAGCCACACCCTTGCACAGCAACAAATGGAGGAAGGCAAGTAATAAAAGTTACCTGAACCTACTCCTGAATTTTGGCGGTTAACCGAGATTTCCGGTAATTTAGGTGCCGGTAAATCGAAAGTTTCCTGTATTCTGTGGCGATTGACTCAGCTCTTAACTCCCCAAAGCCTTTCCACCATCTACAAGGCACAAGTCAGGACTGTGATGGAATATTCTCCACTTGCCTGGATGAGTGCAGCTCCAACAACACTCAAGAAACTCGACACCGTCCAGGACAAAGCAGCCCGCTTGATTGACACCCATCCACCACCTTAAACATTCACTCCCTCCACCACCGTGTACCGTGGCTGCAGTGTGTACCATCTACAAGATGCACTGCAGCAACTCGCCAAGGCTTCTTCGGCAGCACCTCCCAAACCCACGACCTCTACCACCGAGAAGGACAAGGGCAGCAGGCGCATAGGAACACCACCGCCTCCAAGTTCCCCTCTAAATCACACACCATCCTTTCAAGTTGAAGAAGGCGGCTAACCACCACCTTCTCAAGGGCAACTAGGGATGGGCAATAAATTCCTTGCATTGCAAGCGACGCCCACATCCCCTAAACGAATATAAAAAAAATCAGATTGCTGCAATGTTTGACTAAAACCCAAATTTCTGCTCAGCTTTCTCGTTTCCACTTAGTGAAAATTAAGGAAAACTTGGGAACACTTGGAAGATCCTGTCCACGGCGATAACTTTTACTTAACCTGCCAGTAGGGAACATGTCCGTTGCCTGTTTTACACTCGGCACGATTTTACTTTCCATTAAAGTCAACGGAAGGTGTAAATCGGGCGGGGTATAAATCGGGGGGTGTACATCAGGCGGGGTGTAAATCGGGCGGGGTATAAATCGGGGGGTGTAAATCGGGGGGTGTAAATCGGGCAGGGGGTGTAAATCGGGCGGGGGTTGTAAATTGGGGGGTGTAAATCGGGCAGGGGGTGTAAATTGAGCGGGTGTAAATCGGGCAGGGTGTAAATCGGGGGCGTAAATCGGGCGGGTGTAAATCGGGCAGGGTGTAAATCGGGCGGGTGTAAATTGGGGGTGTAAATCGGGGCAGGTGTAAATCGGGGGTGTAAATCGGGGGGTGTAAATCGGGGGGTGTAAATCGGGGCAGGTGTAAATCGGGGGTGTAAATCGGGGGGTGTAAATCGGGGGGTGTATATCGGGCGGGTGTAAATTGGGCGGGTGTAAATCGGGCGGGTGTAAATCGGGGGATGAAAATCGGGGCGGATGTAAATCGGGGGTGTAAATCGGGGGGTGTAAATTGGGCGGGTGTAAATCGGGCGGGTGTAAATCGGGCGAGTTGTAAATCGGGCGGGGTGTAAATCGTGCGGGTGTAAATCGGGTGGGGTGTAAATCGGGGGGTGTAAATCGTGCAGGAGTAAATCGGGCGGGGTGTAAATCGGGCAGGTGTAAATCGTGCGGGGGTGTAAATCGGGCAGGGGTGTAAATCGGGGGGTGTAAATCGGGGGGTGTAAATCGGGCGGGGTGTAAATCGGGCGGGTGTAAATCGGGCGGGGGTGTAAATCGGGCGGGTGTAAATCGGGGGTGTAAATCGTGCGGAGTCTAAATCGGGGGTGTAAATCGGGCGGGTGTAAATCGGGCGGGTGTGAATCGGGGGGTGTAAATCGGGCGGGTGTAAATCGGGGGGTGTAAATCGGGGCGGGTGTAAATCGGCAGTGTAAATCGGGCGGGTGTAAATCGGGGTGTGTAAATCGGGCGGGTGTAAATCGGGGGGTGTAAATCAGGGGGTATAAATGGGGGCGGGTGTAAATCGGGGTTGTAAATCGGGGGGGGGTAAATCGGGGTGTGTAAATTGGGCGGGTGTAAATCGGGGGTGTAAATCGGGCGGGTGTAAATCGGGCGGGTGTAAATCGGGCAGGTGTAAATCGGGGCAGGTGTAAATCGGGCGGGTGTAAATCGGGCGGGTGTAAATCGGGGCAGGTGTAAATCGGGCGGGTGTAAATCGGGGGGTGTTAATCGGGCTGGGTGTAAATCGGGGGGTGTAAATCGCGGCGTGTAAATCGGGCGGCTGTAACTTGGGCGGGCGTAAATCGGGCCGGGTGTAAATCAGGCGGGTGTAAATCAGGCGGGTGTAAATCGGGTGGGTGTAAATCGGGCGAGGGTGTAAATGGCGCGGGTGTAAATCGGGCCGGGTGTAAATCGGGCGGGTGTAAATCGGGCCGGGTGTAAATTGGGCGGGTGTAAATTGGGCGGGTGTAAATCGGGCCGGGTGTAAATCGGGCGGGGTGTAAATTGGGCGGGTGTAAATCGGGGGGTGTAAATCGGGCGGGGTGTAAATCGGGTGTAAATCGGGCGGGTGTAAATTGGGCGGGTGTAAATCGGAGGGTGTAAATCGGGTGGGGGTGTAAATCGGGGGGTGTAAATCGGGCCGGGTGTAAATCGGGGGGTGTAAATCGGGGGGTGTAAATTGGGCGGGTGTAAATGGGCGGGTGTAAATCGGGGGTGTAAATTGGGGGGTGTAAATCGGGCGGGTGTAAATCGGGCGGATGTAAATCGGGCCGGGTGTCAATCGGGGGGTGTAAATCAGGCGGGTGTAAATCGGGCGGGTGTAAATCGGGCGGGTGTAAATCGAGGGGTGTAAATCGGGCGGGTGTAAATCGGGGTGGGTGTAAATCGGACGGGTGTAAATCGGGCGGGTGTAAATCGGGGCAGGTGTAAATCGGGTGAGTGTAAATCGGGGGGTGTAAATCGGGCCGGGTGTAAATCGGGGGGTGTAAATCGGGGCGTTTAAGTCGGGCGGGTGTAAATTGGGCGGGTGTAAATCGGACCGGGTGTAAATCGGGCGGGTGTAAATCGGGCGGGTGTAAATCGGGTGGGTGTAAATCGGGGGGTGTAAATCGGGCGAGGGTGTAAACCGGGCGGGTGTAAATCGGGCCGGGTGTAAATCGGGCCGGTGTAAATCGGGCCGGTGTAAATCGGGCGGGTGTAAATCGGGCCGGGTGTAAATCGGGGGGTGTAAATCGGGCGGGTGTAAATCGGGTGGACTAGTAATCCAGAGGCCTGGTGTTTATGTTACTGGACAATAATCCAGAGGCCTAGTGTTTATGTTACTGGGCCAGTGATCCAGAGGCCTAGTGTTTATGTTACTGGGCTAGTAATCCAGAGGCCTAGTGTTTATGTTACTGGACTAGTAATCCAGAGGCCTAGTGTTTATGTTACTGGGCCAGTAATCCAGAGGCCTAGTGTTTATGTTACTGGGCCAGTAATCCAGAGGCCTGGTGTTTATGTTACTGGACCAGTAATCCAGAGGCCTGGTGTTTATGTTACTGGGCCAGTAATCCAGAGGCCTAGTGTTTATGTTACTGGACTAGTAATCCAGAGGCCTGGTGTTTCTGTTACTGGACTAGTAATGCAGAGGCCTGGTGTTTATGTTACTGGACTAGTAATCCAGAGGCCTGGTGTTTATGTTACTGGACTAGTAATCCAGAGGCCTAGTGTTTATGTTACTGGGCCAGTAATCCAGAGGCCTGGTGTTTATGTTACTGGACTAGTAATCCAGAGGCCTAGTGTTTATGTTACTGTACTAGTAATCCAGAGGCCCAGTGTTTCTGTTATTGGACTAGTAATCCAGAGGCCTAGTGTTTATGTTACTGGACCAGTAATCCAGAGGCCTAGTGTTTATGTTACTGGACTAGTAATCCAGAGGCCAAGTGTTTATGTTACTGGACTAGTAATCCAGAGGCCAAGTGTTTATGTTACTGGACTAGTAATCCAGAGGCCTAGTGTTTATGTTACTGGACTAGTAATCCAGAGGCCTAGTGTTTATGTTACTGGGCCAGTAATCCAGAGGCCTAGTGTTTATGTTACTGGACCAGTAATCCAGAGGCCTGGTGTTTATGTTACTGGACCAGTAATCCAGAGGCCTAGTGTTTATGTTACTGGACTAGTAATCCAGAGGCCTAGTGTTTATGTTACTGGACTAGTAATCCAGAGGCCTAGTGTTTCTGTTACTGGACTAGTGATCCAGAGGCCTAGTGTTTATGTTACTGGACTAGTAATCCAGAGGCCTAGTGTTTATGTTACTGGGCCAGTAATCCAGAGGCCTAGTGTTTATGTTACTGGACCAGTAATCCAGAGGCCTGGTGTTTATGTTACTGGACCAGTAATCCAGAGGCCTAGTGTTTATGTTACTGGACTAGTAATCCAGAGGCCTGGTGTTAATGTTACTGGACCAGTAATCCAGAGGCCTAGTGTTTATGTTACTGGGCCAGTAATCCAGAGGCCTAGTGTTTATGTTACTGGGCCAGTAATCCAGAGGCCTAGTGTTTATGTTACTGGACCAGTAATTCAGAGGCCTGGTGTTTATGTTACTGGACTAGTAATCCAGAGGCCTAGTGTTTATGTTACTGGACTAGTAATCCAGAGGCCTAGTGTTTATGTTACTGGGCCAGTAATCCAGAGGCCTGGTGTTTATGTTACTGGACCAGCAATCCAGAGGCCCAGTGTTTATGTTACTGGGCCAGTAATCCAGAGGCCTAGTGTTTCTGTTACTGGACCAGTAATACAGAGGCCTAGTGCTTATGTTACTGTACTAGTAATCCAGAGGCCCAGTGTTTCTGTTACTGGACTAGTAATCCAGAGGCCTAGTGTTTATGTTACTGGGCCAGTAATCCAGAGGCCTGGTGTTTATGTTACTGGACCAGTAATCCAGAGGCCTAGTGTTTATGTTACTGGACTAGTAATCCAGAGGCCTGGCCTCATTGTGAGACATGAGTTCAAATCCCACCACAACAGCTGGGGTATTTAAATTATGTTAATTAAATAAAATCTGGAATAAACAAGCTAGTATCAGTAATGGTGACCATGAAACTACCGGGTTGTTGTAAAAACCCATCTGGGTCACTGATTAGGGAAGGAAATCTGCTGCCCTCACCCGTTCTGGCCTGTATGTGACTCCAGACCCGAGCAGGCCACTCAGTTGTATCAAACCTCTTGGAAAACCTTCACCTCACAGACTGCAGCGGTTCAAGAAGGCGGCTCACCTTCTCAAGTGCAACTAGGGATGGGCAATAAATGCACATCCAAAAGTTTTTCGCCATCTCAGTCACTGCAACCGGTGTCTTGTCAAACCTGCGGGAATTGACCTTGTTGTAAAGCACATAACTCATTCTCAAATCATGGGAAACAAATGATCAAAAATCAAAAAGATTTTCTTGCTACCAGTGAAGTAGCAGCAAGAAATGTGCAAAAACACTCTTACAATGGGTATGAAACAGTGCCAAACACCAGCACGGATAATGCAGAAACAGATAGCCAAAAATGCAAACAATAGACATTATACATATGTATAGTATTTTGCTTTATAGGAACATAGGAACAGGTTCAAAGACCGAATGGATGAGCTACAGAATTTGTTCATCCCAGTTTGGCGTAAAAATAAAACAAAAAAGGTGACTCAACCGTGGCTAACAAGGGAAATTAGGGATAGCATAAGATCCAAGGAGAGGACATATAAATTGGCTAGAAAAAGCAATAATCCTGAGGATTGGGAGCAGTTTAGGAGTCAACAAAGGAGGACAAAGGGATTAATTAAGAAAGGGAAATTAGAATATGAGAGTAAGCTAGCAGGGAACATAAAAACTGACTGTAAAAGCTTTTATAGATATGTGAAAAGAAAAAGATTAGTGAAGTCAAGCTTAGGTCCCTTGCAGTCAGAATCGGGGGAATTTATAATGGGAAACAAGGAAATGGCAGACCAACTAAATGCATACTTTGGTTCTGTCTTCACAAAGGAGGACACAAATAGCCTCCCAGAGATGCCGGGGAACATAGGGCCTGATGAAAGCGAGGAACTGAAAGAAATCAGTATTTGTAGAAAAATGGTGTTAGGAAAATTGATGGGACTGAAGGCCGATAAATCCCCAGGGCCTGATGGTCTACATCCCAGGGTACTTAAGGAAGTGGCCCTAGAGATAGTAGATGCACTACTGATCATTTTCCAGAACTCGATAGACTCTGGAACGGTACCCATGGATTGGAGGGTAGCTAATGTTACCCCACGATTCAAAAAAGGTGGTAGAGAAAAAGCGGGGAATTATAGCCTGACATCGGTAGTGGGGAAAATGCTAGAGTCTATTATAAAAGATGTAATAGCAGAGCACTTGGAAAGCAGTGACGGGATCGGACAAAGTCAACATGGATTTACAAAAGGTAAATCATGCTTGACTAATCTACTGGAATTTTTTGAGGATGTAACTGGTAAAATAGATAAGGGAGAACCAGTGGATGTGGTGTATTTGGACTTTCAGAAGGCTTTCGATAAGGTCCCACACAAGAGATTAGCGTGTAAAGTTAAGGCACATGGGATTGGGGGCAAGGTATTGACTTGGGTAGAGAACTGGTTGGCGGACAGAAAGCAAAGAGTTGGAATAAACGGGTCGCTTTCCGAGTGGCAGGCAGTGACTAGTGGGGTACCGCAAGGATCGGTCCTAGGATCCCAGCTGTTCACAATATATATTAATGATCTGGATAAGGGAATTGGATGTAATATCTCCAAATTTGCAGACGCCACAAAGCTGGGCGGGAGGGTAAGCTGCGAGGAGGATGTCGGGAAACTCCAGTAGGATTTGGACAGGTTGGGTGATTGGGCAGAAACATGGCAAATGCACTATAATGTGGATAAATGTGAGGTTATTCACTTTGGGGGCAAAAACAGGAAGGCAGATTATTATTTGAATGGCAATAGATTGGGAGAAGGGGAAGTGCAAAGAGACCTGGGTGTCCTTGTGCACCAGTCGCTGAAGGTAAGCATGCAGGTGCAGCAGGCGGTTAAGAAGGCAAATGGTATGTTGGCCTTCGTAGCAAGAGGGTTCGAGTACAGGAACAAGGATGCCTTGCTACAGTTGTACAGGGCCTTGGTGAGACCACACCTTGAGTATTGTGTGCAGTTTTGGTCGCCTTACCTGAGGAAAGACGTTCTTGCCATGGAAGGAGTGCAGCGAAGATTCACCAGGCTGATACCTGGGATGGCAGGAATGACGTATGAGGAGAGATTGGGTCGATTGGGCTTATACTCACTGGAGTTTAGAAGATTGAGAGGGGATCTTATCGAAACCTATAAAATTCTGTCAGGCCTGGACAGACTAGATGCAGGAAGGATGTTTCTGATGGCCGGGGAGTCCAGAACCAGGGGTCATAGTCCAAGGATAAGGGGTAAGCCATTTAGGACTGAAATGAGGAGGAATTTCTTCACCCAGAGAGTGGTGAACCTGTGGAATTCTCTGCCACAGAGGGCGGTGGAGGCCAGTTCATTAAATATATTCAAGAAAGAGTTGGATATGTTTCTTGAGGCTAAAGGGATCGAGGGATATGGGGAAAAGGCAGGGACCGGGTACTGAATTTGGATGATCAGCCATGATCTCATTGAATGGCGGAGCAGGCTCGAAGGGCCGAATGGCCTACTCCTGCTCCTATCTTCTATGTTTCTATGCTTCTATGTAGGAGGAGGCCATTCAGCCCCTCGAGCCTGTTCCACCATTCAATTAGATCGTGGCTGATCTCCATCGACCCGCCTTGGTTCCATAACCTTTAATACCCTTGCCTAACAAAAATCTATCAATCTCAGTTTTTAAATTTTCAATTGACCCCCAGCCTCAACAGCTTTTTGGGGACGAGAGTTCCAGATTTCCACCACTCTTTGTGCTTCCTGACATCACCGCTGAACTCTAATTTGAAGGTTTTGCCCCCTTGTTCTGGACTCTCCCACCAGAGGAAATAGTTTCTCTCTGTCTATCCTATCAAATCCTTTAATCATCTTAAACACCTCAATTAGATCACCCCTTAATCTCCTATACTCGAGGGAACACAAGCCCAGTCTATGTGACCTGTCCTCAGAATTGACCCCTTTCAGCCCTGGTAAATCTGGCATTATGTGGAAGTACATATGAATACATCGCTGCCAATTAAAGATTTCAAACTATATATTGTATTTGAATTTCTTTCTAATGGACCAGAACAAAAGGTTATCTGTGTTTCCATTAACTGACGCCATGTGTTTGACATTATGCAGCAAAGGCGCCTAAACCACACAAGTTGCAACAAGCTCTTCTGCCAGCCGTCACACAGGATACCTGCAGCCGCGCTGACTGGTGGGGAGCCAATGTGATGGACACCATGATTTGTGTTGGAGGCTATTCCAGGACTGCATGTGAAGTATGTCATTAAACTTACATGTTTCAGTCAAACAGTATTTGTATATGCATTCATCAAAGGAGACGATAGTCTTAAAACTAACCTTTTCTTTTCCTACACTCTGTGGTTGGGTTTTGCAACCAACTCATAGAAACAGGGGCGTGAAGGATGCTGGGGTATAGGCCATTGCACCACTGACCTTTCACCCCTAAGCCCTGAGTTAAATCCAGTCTCGTCTGATGGGATGAAAGTCTTTGCTTTCATTAGCTTAATCAGAATGCATTTGTTCAATGTTATTCCAGTTCCCAGTGGGTGCAAGTCCACAGGATGGAAGGACCTATCATTTGGCAGTAACTGACAGTTTAACTCCGAGAGGAGGAATGGGAATGTGACAGCACTGAACTAGAGAGTGCTCTGGGCTCAGGGGTGAGGGCCATTGTTGGGACGGAGTAGAGAGTGTTTTTACTCTGATTCTATCCATGTTCTTGATGTGGGAATGCTGGAAGGAAGTAAAGAGTGGAACAGTCTTCCATTTCCCAGCACTGCCACCCCTCCCCTTGAAGAAAATCAAATTTCCGAATCTTGCAACACTCTGCAGAAAAGAAAATGGAACTTGGAAATATTTTTCATGCAAATAGTTGGACATCCCAACTACCCTGTCCAAGAGTAAGGAACTGTCCCACTGCAAGAGAAATGATCGGGTTTTTTAATCTCAAAATATGCAGGGAATGTTTTATGGATAATATATGCTATGGAACAGGAGTATATCAAATTCCAAATCCAAATTAAAGTCGATTGTCTTAGTTCCAATAAATTTGACAAACATGCCCAAATTTTATCCAGTTGAGGCACTTGGGCTCAATCTCATTAAGCAAAGTGTGAGTTCACGGTGACTCACAGAGGGGCGGAACAGTCATCTAATGATCTGGTTTCCTATTCCCATCATCAGAGTCCTTCTGGGGCGGGGTGAGGAGGGTGGAAACTGGGGGCTTTTATCCGAACTCACTTTGTGTAAGACTGGGTTTGTTTCCTAATATTGAGAAAAGCATCAATGTTTCCGTGCAACCTTGAGCGGAATAAGCAGCACTCAGCATCACATTGGGAATGAGCTTCTGCTCTAAGTTATTAAATCTTACTGAATCAAAGCACTAAGTCTAGGAATTACTGCTGGTGTGTGAATGTATAACATGTTTAAGTGACATTCCTTTGTCTGTTATTTTATCACAAGCATTAACCCTTTTAAAATAAATGGATTATGCTTCCAATACAATAGCAGACAAAGGGGAAATTAGATTTTGTAGTGGGTTAGATTCAGGCTTGGGTTCTGAGTCCAAATTTCCTCTGTCTACTGGCTTTAAGGGTCATTTGGGAAATGAGTTAGAATCATCGAATCATAGAATAGTTACAGCACAGAAGGAGGCCATTCGGCCCGTCAAGCCCGTGCCGGCTCTCTGCACGAGCACTTCAGCTGTTCCACTCACCCGCACTTTCCCCACAGCCCTGCAAATTTTTTTTCCTTCAGTTACTTATCCAGTTCCCTTTTGAAAGCAGTGATTGAATCTGCCTCCACCACCCTCTCAGGCAGTGCATTCCAGATCCTAACCACTCGCTGCGTAAAAAGGTTTTTCCTCATGTCGCCTTTGGATCTTTTGCCAATCACCTTAAATCTGCGTCCTCTGGTTCTCGACCCTTCCGCCAATGGGAATGGTTTCCCTCTTTCTACTGTCTAGACCACTTATGATTTTGAACACCTCTATCAAATCTGCTCTCAACCTTCTCTGCTCTAAGGAGAACAACCCCAGCTTCTCTAGTCTGAAGTCCCTCATCCCTGGAACCATTCTTGTAAATCTTTTCTGCACCCTCTCTAAGGCCTTCACATCCTTCCTAAAGTGCGGTGCCCAGAATTGGACACAATACTCCAGTTGAGACCGAACCAGTGTTTTATAAAGGTTCATCATAACTTCCTTGCTTTTGTACTCTGCCTCTATTTATGAAGCCCATGATCCCGTATGCTTTTTTAACTGCTTTCTCAACTTGCCCTGCAACCGTAAATGATTTGTGCACATATACCCCCAGGTGTCTCTGTTCATGCACCCCCTTTAGGATTGTACCGTTTAGTTTATATTGCCTCTCCTCGTTCTTCCTACCAAAATGTATCACTTCGCACTTTTCTGCATTAAATTTCATCTGCCACGTGTCCACCCATTCCACCAGCCTGTCTATGTCCTCTTGAAGTCTATCACTCTCCTCCTCACTGTTCACTATACTTCCAAGTTTTGTGTCATCTGCAAATTTTGAAATTGTGCCCTGTACACCCAAGTCCAAGTCATTAATATATATCAAGAAAAGCAGTGGTCCTAGTACCGACCCCCAGGGAACACCACTGTACCTTCCTCCAGTCCGAAAAACAACCGATCACCACTACTCTCTGTTTCCTGTCACTTAGCCAATTTCGTATCCATGCTGCCACTGTCCCTTTTATTCCATGGGCTCCAACTTTGCTGGCAAGCCTATTATGTGGCACTTTATCAAACACCTTTTAGAAGTCCATGTACACCACATCAACTGCATTGCCCTCATCAACCCTCTCTGTTACTTCATCAAAAAACTTGTTTGGGCAGTCTCAATCCAGTTCCTTAGAGACATGCGTCTACAGCACCAAACTCTCCCTAATTTGCCATTAATTGTCAATAATCTTCTTCTTAGGCAGTCCCTCGGAACCGAGGATGACTTGCTTCCACACTAAAAATGAGTTCTCAGGTGACTGATGAGTCCAATGCAGGACCTACAGTCTCTGTCACAGGTGGGGCAGACGGTGGTTGAAGGGGCAGGTGGGTGGGGTGCTTGGGCTGACGTGTGCTCCTTCCGCTGTTTGCGCTTGGCTTCCGCTTGCTCCCGGCGAAGAGACTTGAGGTTTTCGGCGCCTTCCCGGATGCTTCTCCTCCGCTTTGTGCTGTCTTGGGCCAGGGATTCCCAGGTGTCGGTGGGGACTTTGAGGGTGCCCTTGAAGCGTTTCCTCTGCCCACCTGGGGCTCCCTTGCCATGTTGGAGCTCTGAGTAGAGCACTTGTTTTGGGAGTCTCGTATCGGACATGCGGACGATGTGGCCCGTCCATCGGAGCTGATCGAGCATAGTCAAAGCTTCGATGCTGGGGATGTTGGCCTGAGCGAGAACACTGATGTTGGTGCGCCTATCCTGCCAATGGATTTGCAGGATCTTGCAGAGGCTGCATTGGTGGTACCTCTCCAGTGCTTTGAGGTGCCTGCTGTACATGATCTATGTCTTGAAGCATACAGGAGGCGGGTATCACTACTGCTTTGTAGACCATGAGTTTGGTGCTGGGTTTGAGGTCCTGGTCTTCAAACACTCTCTTCCTCAGGCGACCAAAGGCTGCACTGGCACACTGAAGGCAGTGTTGGACTTCGTCATTGACGTTGTTGACAGTAAGCTCCCGACGTATGGAACGTCTTGTCATGGATTTTGATAATCAGGGAGCAGTACTGTGTGGTGGGGGCAGGTTGGTAGAGGACCATTGCCTTACGGATGTTTAGTGTAAGGCCCATGCTTTCGTACGCTTCAGTGAAGTTGTTGACGATGGTTTGGAGTTCGGCCTCAGAGTGTGCGCAGACGCAAGCGTCATCTGCATACTGTAATTCGATGCCAGTCAGACAGGCCTCAGCAATGTTAGTGCAGCAAATGGGAAAAAAGGCATGCTGGTACAGTATGGGGTGGTCTCCTGAGCTTTGGAGGTAAAATACCTTTTCTGGCTCCCATGTTAGCTGACATTGTTAACGGTTCGCTATCCTCAAGTACTGTCCCCCTCTCCCTCAAATCTGCAGTCATCACCCCTCTCCTCAAAAAACCAACCCTTGACCCCTCCGTCCTTGTAAACTACCGTCCGATCTCCATCCTCCCTTTCCTCTCCAAAGTCCTTGAACGTGTTGTCGCCTCCCAAATCTGTGTCCACCTTTCCGGGGACTCCATGTTTGAATCCCTCCAATCAGGTATCCGCCCCTGCCACAGTACCGAAATGGCTCTCATCAAAGTCACAAATGACATCCTATATGACTGTAAACTATCCCTCCTTGTCCTTCTCGACCTGTCTGCAGCCTTTGACACGATTGACCACTCCATCCTCCTCCAACGCCTCTCCACCATCATCCAGCTGGGAGGGACTGCACTCGCCTGGTTCCATTCTTATCTATCTAATCGTAGCAAGAGAATCACCTGCAATGGCTTCTCTTCCTGCTCCCGTATCATTACCTCTGGTGACCCCCAAGGATCTATCCTTGGCCTTCTAGTTCTCATCTACATACTGCCCCTCGGTGCATGCATCTGAAAACACAGCGAGAGTTTCCACGTGTACGCTGAAGACACCCAGCTCGACTTCATCACCACTTCTCTCGACTGCTCCACTGTCTCGAAATTGTCAGACTGCTTGTCTGAGCAGAAATTTTCTCCAACTAAATATTGGGAAGACCGAAGCCATTGTTTTCAGTCCCCGCCACAAACTCCATTCCCTAGCCACCGACTCCATCCCTCTCCCTAACATTTGTCTGAGGCTGAACCACACTGTTTGCAACTTTAGTATTATATTTGACCCTGAAATGAGCTTCCAACCACATATCTGCGCCATAACTAAGACTGCCTATTCCCACCTCTGTAAAATCACCTATCTCCGCCCCTGCCTCAGCTTATCTGCTGCTGAAACCCTCATCCATGCCTTTGTTACCTCTGGACTTGACTATTCAATGCACTCCTGGCTGGCCTCCCATGTTCTACCCTACATAAAGTTGAGGTCATTCAAAACTCGGCTGCCCGTGTCCTAACTCGCACCAAGTCCTGTTTACCCATCACCCCTGTGCTCACTGACCTACACTGGCTCCCGATTAAGCAGTGCCTCGATTTCAAAATTTTCATCCTTGTTTTCAAATTCCTTCATGGACTCGCCCCTCCCTATCTCTGTAATCTCCAGCCCCACAACCCCCTGAGATATCTGCACTCCTCTAATTCTGGCCTCTTGTGCATCCCTGATTTTAATCACTCAACCATCGGTCGTCGTGCCTTCAGCTGCCAAGACCCTAAGCTCTGGAATTCCCTCCAGAAACCTCTCCGCCTCGCTTTTAAGATGTTCATTAAAATCTACCTCTTTAATCAAGCTTTTGGTTGTCTGCCCTAATTTCCCCTTATGTGGTTCGGTATCAGCCTTGGGATGTTTTACTATGTTAAAGGTGCTACATAAATACAAGTTGTTGTTATTGTTGGGGCAGGGTAGAGGGACCATTACTCTGCATTGAACTGTGTTGTACCTGACCTGAGAGTGCCTAATGCTGCCACTAGGGGGCCAATTTTAACCTCTCGCACTGGGCGGGAAACCCACGGGATCGGGTGGAAAGGATTGGGCAGGATGTAAAACCAGCATTGCACCCAATCCCGTTAGTATACTGACTGCTGGGTCAGATTTTAATTGTCACCTTAGGTACCTGAAATCCCAGCACTAACATTTGTCACTTTGATAAACAAAGAAAAAAATGGCAGAGGAATCTTATATGAATGTGATAATGCCACTAAAAGTAATTTCTGTGATGAGAAAACATACAAATTACTCAGCTGTGGCTCAGTGCGCAGCACCCTTGTCTCTGAGTCAGAAGGTTGTGGGTTCAAGTCCCACTCCAGGGACTTGAGCACATAAAGCTAGGCTGACACTCCAGTGCAGTGCTGAGGGAGTGCTGCACTGTCGGAGGTGCTTTCAGACGAGATGTTAAGCCAAAGTCCCGTCTGCTCTCAGGTGGACGTAGAAGATCCCACTATTTCGAAGACGAGCAGGGGAGTTATCGCCGGTGGTCTGGGGCCAATATTTACCCCTCAATCAACACCACTAAAACAGATGATCTGGTCATTATCACATTGCTGTTTGTGGGAGCTTGCTGTGCGCAAATTGGCTGCCGCGTTTCCTACATTGTAACAGTGACTACACTTCAAAAGCACTTAATTCGGTGTGAAGCTCTTTGGGATGTCCTGAGGTCATGAAAGGCGCTATAGGAATGCACGTCTTTCTTTCTTTTCACTCTTAATTAGAATAATTAAGGTTCAGCACGTGTGTGCTTTTAGTATTTTGTTTTAGGAAGCCCTATTCCAATCATGCCAGTTGATGTTTGATTCCCTCTAGTCTTCCAGGGAAGATGGGTACATCCACCTCACTAGACGGTGAGGGACTGGGCACATTGCAACGCCCAGCAGCAGAAGCCACAAGTCCTGGTCCCCAGCCACCTCACAAATGCCCCAAAACAGACATGACCGAAAGAAGGAGACATTGCCATAGAGGGAGTGCAATGAAGGTTCACCAGACTGGTTCCTGGGATGGGGGGATTGTCCTGTGAGGAGAGATTGAGTAGACTAGGCCTGTATTCTCTAGAGTTTAGAAGAATGAGAGGTAATCTCATTGAAACATACAAAATTCTTACAGGGCTTGACAGGGTAGATGCAGGGAGGATGTTTCCCCTGGCTGGGGAGTCGAGTTCTGGGTCACAGTCTCAGAATAAGGGATCGGCCATTTAGGACTGAGATGAGGAGAAATCTCTTCACTCAGAGGGTGGTGAATCTTTGGAATTCTCTACCCCAGAGGGCTGTGGAGACTCAGTCGTTGAGTATATTCAAAGATAAAAATTGATAGATTTTTGGATATTAAGGGAATCAAGGGATATGGGGATAGTGCGGGAAAGTGGAGATGAAGTAGAAGATCAGCCACGATCTTATTGAATGGCAGAGCAGGCGCGAAGGGCCAAATGGCCGATTCCTGCTCCTATTTCCTATGAATATAGAGGGCAATCTGGGCGCCTTCATATTCTTTTATTGCACAGGATTATTCACTGAACATTCTGGGAGCTAGCATGTATTTCAACTAATGTGCAACTGTGCAGCCAACCAAAAAATGCCAACAATATTGGTACTGAATCTCTCTTTAGCCCTTTACAGGCCCATGAATACAACAAATAACTTTGTGAATCAGTCCAGTTGTGGAGTACATGAATTTGTGAAATGCCAGAGAGATTAAAAAGTAGAAAGGCCTGCTTTACTGATGAGGCCCTTCAGACTATTGGAGATGTTGGGGGCGATTTTCTCACCCCCGAGGAGGCGGGTATGGAGGCGAGACTGCCGGGAAAATGGCAGAATTTGAGGGCGGGTGGCAAACCCGCCCCCAACCTGCCTCCATGCCATCTTCCCAGGAGGTGGGTAGCCGTCCCATAAGAACATAAGAACATAAGAAATAGGAGCAGGAGTAGGCCAATCGGCCCCTCGAGCCTGCTCCACCATTCAATAAGATCATGGCTGATCTGATCCTAACCTCAAATCTTCTATCACTCTGCATCCACCCGAACCCATGTGATCTCCTGGGAGAGGCGAAAAACCAGATAAAGACCCAATGGCCAATTTGGGAGAAAAAAATCTGGGAAATTCCTCTCCGACCCATCTAGGCGATCGAAATTCTTCCAGGAGATCACTCTGTCCCTATATTTTCTACAGTACTTACCTTCTGTAAAGGCGATCTCCACCCCAGCCAGGAACAGGAATAAAACCATCTCCTGAAATCTAACACAGAATTAGAACACAGTAGGAGCAGAACCAGGCTACACGGCCCCTGGGCCCACTCCACTACCCACAGGGCCATGACCATTCCGAACCTAGACTCATGTCCAATTTCCTGACCGCTCCCCGTAACCCTTAATTCCCTTTACTTCCAGGAAACTATCTATTTCTGTTTTAAATTTATTTAATGATGTAGCTGCCACAGCTTTCTGGGGCAGCAAATTCCACAAACCTACCACCCTCTGAGTGAAGAAGTTTCTCCTCATCTCAGTTTTGAAAGAGCAGCCTCTTATTTTAAGATTATGCCCCCTAATTCTAGTTTCACCCTTCATTGGGAACATCCTCACCGCATCCACCCGATCAAGCCCCTTCACAATCTTATATGTTCCAATAAGATCGCCTCTCATTCTTCTGAACTCCAATGAGTAGAGTCCCAATCTACTCAACCTCTCCTCATATGACCACCCCCTCATCCCCGGAATTAACCGAGTGAACCTTCTTTGTACTGACTCGAGAGCAAGTATGTCTTTTCTTAAGTATGGACACCAAAACTGTATGCAGTATTCCAGGTGCGGTCTCACCAATACCTTGTACAACTGCAGCAATACCTCCCTGTTTTTATATTCCATCCCCCTAGCAATAAAAGCCAACATTCCATTGGCCTTCTTGATCACTTGCTGCACCTGCATACTAACTTTTTGAGTTTCGTGCACCAGGACCCCCAGATCCCTTTGTACTACAGTACTTTCCAGTTTCTTGCCATTAAGATAATAACTTGCTCTATGATTTTTCCTGCCAAAGTGCATAACCTCACACTTTCCAGTATTGTATTCCATCTGCCAAATCTCTGCCCACTTACTTAGCCTGTCTATGTCCCTTTGCAGGTTTTTTATGTCCTCCTCACTCACTACTTTCCGTCCCATCTTTGTATCATCTGCAAACTTTGATATGTTACACTCGGTCCCCTCCTCCAAATCGTTAATATAGATTGTAAAGAGTTGGGGACCCAGCACTGACCCCTGCGGAACACCACTAGTTACTGGTTGCCAATCTGAGAACGAACCATTTATCCCAACTCTCTGCTTTTGTTAGAGAGCCAATCCTCCACCCACGCCAGAATATTACCCCCAATCCCGTGATTTTTTATCTTGAGCAATAATCTTTTGTGTGGCACCTTGTCAAATGCTTTTTGGAAGTCTAAATACACTACGTCCACTGGTTCCCCTTTATCCACCCTGTATGTTACATCCTCAAAAAACTCAAGCAAATTTGTCAAACATGACTTCCCCTTCATGAAACCATGCTGAGTTTGTCCTATTAAATTATGTTTATCCAAATGTCCCGTTACTGTCTCCTTAATAATGGACTCTAACATTTTACCAACCACAGATGTTAGGCTAACAGGTCTATAGTTTCCAGCCCTCTGCCTACTACCCTTTTTAAATAAGGGTGTTACATTAGCAGTTTTCCAATCTGCCGGACCTTTGCTGAGTCCAGTGAGTTTTGGAAAATTATTACCAATGCATCACAATCCCTACCGCCACTTCCCTCAAGACCCTAGGATGCAAGCCATCAGGTCCAGGGGATTTATCCGCCTTGAGTCCCATTATTTTACCAAGTACCACTTTCTTAGTGATTTTAATCGTATTTAGTTCCTCCCCCCTAGAGCCCCCTGTTTGTCAGTGTTGGGATATTCTTAGTGTCCTCTACTGTAAAGACTGATACAAATAATTGTTCAGTGTTTTTGCCATCTCCATGTTTCCCACCATTAATTTCCCGGTCTCATCCTCTAAGGGAGCAACATTTACTTTAGCCACCCTTTTTCTTTTTATATAACTACTAGCTGAAGTGCCCGGCGGTGCCGAGGCTTTTTCGAGGGCATGTTGTTGCTGGAAGAGAGAGAGAGAGTGACTGGGGGGAAGAGAGAGAGCGACTGGGGGGAAGAGGGAGAGCGATCTGGGGGAAGAGAGAGAGCGACTGGGGGGAAGAGGGGGGAAGACGGGGGGGGAAGAAGGGAGGGGGAAGAGGGGGGGAAGAGGGGGGGGAAGAAGGGGGGGGGAAGAGGGGGGGAAAGGGGAGGGGGAAGGGGGGGGAGGGGAGGGGAAGGGGGGGAAGGGGGGGAGGGGAGGGGAAGGGGGGGAAGGGGGGAGGGGGGAAGGGGAGGGGGGAAGGGGAGGGGGGAGGGGAGGGGGAAGGGGAGGCGGGGGGAGGGAGGGGGTAGGGGAGGGGGAGGGGAGGGGGAAGGGGAGGCGGGGGGAGGGAGGGGGTAGGGGAGGGGGAGGGGAGGGAGGGGGGAGGGAGGGGGGAAGTCCCCTAGCCCCACCCCCCCAATCACCCGAGCCCCGCCCCCCCCATCTCCCGAGCACCGCCCCCCCCCGATATCCTGAGTCCCGCCCCCTCCGATCTCCCGAGCCCCGCCCCCCCCGATCTCCTGAGCCCCGCCCCCCCCGATCTCAGGAGCACGGCCCCCCCGATCTCCCGAGCCCCGCCCCCCCGGAGCCCCGATCTCCCGAGCCCCGCCCCCCGATCCCCCCGAGCCCCGCCCCCCCCGATCTGCGGAGCCCCGACCTGCGAGCCCCGCCCCCCGAGCCCCGCCCCCCCGATCTCCGGAGCTACGCCCCCCCGATCTCCGGAGCCCCGCCCCCCCCTGAGGGTCGCCCCCCCGATCTCCCGAGCCCCACCCCCCCCGATCTGTAGTCCGGGCCCGCGATCTCCCGATGTCCCGCCCCGCGATCTCCCAATGTCCTGCCCCCCGATCTCCGCCCCCCGATCTCCCGATGTCCCGCCTCCCGCTCCCCCGATGTCCCGAGCCCCGTCCCCTGCCCTCCCGAGCAGCGGCGTCCCACTCTCCGGAGCCCTGCCCTCCCGCTCTCCAGAGCCCCGCCCTCCAGATCGCCGATTACGGCTGAGAGACCCGCCCCCCGCCCGAGCCGAATGCGGAACAGAGAGACGCCGCGTCTCAGCTGCTCCTGCTGCGCGCGCACCCTGACCCTCGTGGCTGATGCCGTTGCCCCGGGTAACGTGACGGGGGGGGGGAGGGGGGTGAGGAGCTTAGCAGAAGCCCTAGCTCGGGCCTGGCTGGGCAAGAAAGGCCCAGGCTTTCACGGCCTAACAAAAAAACGGGGAAAGGTAGGAAAAAGAATGTTCAGGTTAGAAAAAATATTTACAAATGAATGAAGTTTTTTAAAACAATTTAATAAATTCAATTTTATTTTGCTGGAAATGTATATTTGAAAAGAAAGACGCAGAAAGCAGGAAAAAGAATGGAAGCAAGATGGCGGCCACTCACCTCGGTTCAGAAGGATAAGGCCGCCCACACACGCATCGATTGGTCGACCGTCAGGTCACCGAAGCGTAGGATTGGTCAATGGTCTTGTCACTCGACTGTAGGGGGGGCCCGGCGTACCGATTGGTCGACCTCGAGGTCACTCTGTCGCTAATGAGCGGATAATGAGATGCTAATGAGCGGAATGTTGAAGGTTTTTCGGATACCGCGGGCGCGATTTTAGCCCGGCCGAAATGTAAATACGCTTAAGACCGTTTTGGAAAGGTAAGCTTTCTTTCGACGTAACGCACGCGTAGGTACGCCCTGTAACTTTCGAGCGCATAGCCCGACAGACGCACACGTGATGACAGACAGAATGCCAGACAGACAGAAGGACAGAAGCATCGCTTTATATATATAGATAGAAACTTTTGCTGTCTGTTTTTATATTTTTGCTAATTTACTTTCATAATCTATCTTCCCTCTCTTAATCAATCTTTTTGTTATTTTTTGCTGTCTTTTAAAGACTTCCCAATCTTCCATCCTCCCACTAGATTTGGCTACCTTATATGCCCTTGTTTTTAGTCAGATACTATCCTTAATTACTTTACTTAGCCACGGATGGCTATCTTTTCTTTTACACCCTTTTTTCCTCAGTGGAATATATATTTTTTGGAAGTTGTAAAATAACTCCTTAAATGTACACCACTGATCATGTACCGTCTTACCCTTTAATCTATTTTCCCAGTCCACTCTAATCAATTCCGCTCTCATACCTTCATAGTCTCCTTTATTCAAGCTCAGCACGCTTGTTTGAGATCCAACCTTCTCACCCTCTAATTGAATATGGAATTCAACCATGTTATGGTCACTCATTCCAAGGGGATCCTTTACTAGGACATTTTTAATTAATCCTGTCTCATTACACAGGACCAAATCTAAGGTAGCTTGCCCCCTGGTCGGTTCAGTTACATACTGCTCAAGAAACCCATCCCTAATACACTCAATGAACTCATCCTCAAGGCTGCTCTGCCCAATTTGATTTGTCCAGTTAATATGATAATTAAAATCCCCCATATTTATAGCTGTTCCCTTATTACAAGCCTCAACTATTTCCTGATTAATACTCCGTCCAACAGAGGTGCAACTGTTCGGAGGCCTATAGACTACACCCACTAGTGTTTTTTTCCCCTTATTATTCCTTATCTCCACCCAAACTGTTTCACTATCCTGCTCCTTTGACCCAATATCATTTCTCTGTATCACTATAGTGATTCCTTCCTTTATTAACATAGCCACCCCACCTCCTCTCCCTTCCTGCCTGTCCTTCCTGATTGTTAAATAACCTGGTATGTTTAATTCCCAGTCATGGTCACCCTGCAGCCATGTTTCTGTAATGGCCACAAGATCATACCCATATGTCGTTATTTGTGCTGTTAACTCATTCATTTTGTTACGAATGCTACGTGCATTCAGATAAAGACCGCGCCGGGTCCCATCTCCTTGGAGGCAGGAAGGGATTAAAGCCTATTAACTGCCTGTTAACAGGTAGTTAACAGGCAGAAAATAGGATTATCCCATTTTTGCCCTCACAAGTGCGGGCTTCCCGACGGCACCAAAACCCGCCAGGGTCATCGAGGCGAGTACTGGGTCTGCAGGGGTCGGGGGGGGGTTGCAAAATCGTGATGTGAAGGTAAGTGATGGGTGCAAGAGTGTAGAGGTGAGAATCTGAGGTAAGTGCAAAGTGTTTTTAAAAGTGTACTTACCTTTGTTTCTTCCTGCAGGCTTCTATAAGGAGAGTCTCGCACCCTCCGTGTTGCAGATGAGAGATGTCCGTTGCATTCTCAGATGCAACAAACATCTCAATTCTGTAAAAGAAAGAAGGTTGATGGGGTCTTGTATGCAAGACCTCATCAAACTGCAGAGATTGTCACTGTTTGACTGCTTCACAGAGCTGTCAAATGATGATAATTCATCGACACGTCATACGTGCTCTGCAACCGGCTTTCCCTTAATTGGCCTGCTAAGCCCGCTGGGCGGGCTTAACAAGGTCAATCAAGGGAAAATAGCGTGGGTTGGCCACAACTCGATGGAGGCGGGACTGAAACCTGACAAGCTGCAGTCCAACCTCCAACTCGCCTCCATTCACAAGATCGCCCCCGTTGTGAGGGAACAGAGAAATGGTCTCTACAGCTTGGAAAGGGAATCCAGCAGGTGCGGGAGGCAATCCTGCAAGAGAGCAACATGGTCTCAATCTCCTGCTATTTTTGGAAGGATGTGAGGAGAAGCTAATACAATAGCAAAATACTGCGGATGCTGGAAATCTGAAACAACAGAAAATGCTGCAAACACTCAGCAGGTCAGGCAGCGTCTGTGGGGAGAGAAACAGAGTTAACGTTTCAGGTTGGTGACCCTTCGCCAGAACTAGAAATAGTTAGAGAACTAACAGATATTTAAGCAAGTGTGGGGCAGGGAGAGGGTGGAGGGGAGGAAAGAACAAAGGGAAGGTCTGTGATAGGGTGGAAGACAGGAGAGATTAATGACAAAAGGGTTGATGGTGCGAAGTGAAAGGAGATAGTAATGGGACTAGTTAAGAAACAAAAGATGATTCTAGATGAGCCCATCCTATCACAGACCTTCCCTTTGTTCTTTCCTCCCTTCCCTTCTTTCCCTGCCCTTCACTTGCTTAAATATCTGTTACTTCTCCAACTTTTTCCAGTTCTGACGAAGGGTCATCGACCTGAAACGTTGGCTCTGTTTCTCTCTCCACAGACGCTGCCTGGCCTGCTGAGTGTTTCCAGCGTTGTCTGTTGTTGTTTGGGAGGAGAAGCTGTCTGATTTGAAGAAAAATGTCAAGGTAAACAGTGTGCTGTTGTTGCAATCGATTTCCCCATATTCCATGGTTATGAGAAATAATAAAGGTGCGCCATACTGAGGGGCAGAAATTGCTCTGTATTTTGCAAGTTTTCTGGGTCCAAAACTGGTTCCACCAAGTTGCATTCTGCAGCATGACGTTCCGCCCTGGAACGTTTATGGAAGTGTGCCCGACGCCACATTGGTTTGGGCGCTTTATAGGTTACCACACTGACTGCCTGAAACAAACGCAGCTGTTATTTAAATATGTTAATAAGGGTCCTGCGCCCGAATCAGGACTCTTATGAAATTGGTGTCCGTGCGCACCTGAAACATCGGGATCAATTTTAACTCAGGTGCGGGGAATTGTCGGGTTCCCCGAATTTAGTATTTCCCACACTAATCTAAATGGGTCTGTGAGACTGATGCAATTTTAACTCAATTGGCCAATTGATTTCCAGTGTGTGGGAAGCCTTGGCAATTGAGTATTTCCAGTCAGAAAGTCGCCGAATATGACATCATCATTGCTGCTGCTTTTAACGTCCACAGCAAGCCTTGCTTCTTCTGCAGGCTTCCAAAGATCACCATTGAGATGGCACAGGAGCCTGCAGGAGCAACGGCCAGCGGGAGGGCCAGATCTGCCCCCAAATTTGATGAGGCTTCACTCCAGGCATTGCTGGATGGTGCTAGGGCCCACAGGGGGGCCCTGTTCCCTTCTTCAGGGAGGAAGAGGCCTCCCAGTCAGACCAAGGCTGTGTGGCTACAGGTGGCTGGGGAAGTCAACTCCTTGGGGCTCACACAGCGCACCTGGATGCAGTGCAGGAAAAGATTCCATGACCTTCATCGCACTGGAAAAGTGAGTATGAAGTTTCCATCACCCTCAATCTGATCCCCATTGCCTTTCCTCACCAGCACTCAGCTGTAGCAATCTCTTCCTCCACATCCCACTAGACACTCACATCCATGCACCCTTACCCATTCCCTCTCTCTCTATGCTCACATTCACCTAACTATTTGACCATGCAGCCTTCACACTCCCTCTCACTCTGATGCTTTGAACACAACTGACAACACACAGGGAGGGCCCTTGATCTTGCAACCTCACTCCATCTTTGTCTCCTTCTAAGTATCTATGCTATGCAATCTCTACACTCACTCCTTCATTCTCACTCAACCTCCACTCGTCTCCCTCATTGCAGGAAAAGAGAGCTCACAACAGGAGAGAGCGAGCCAGGACAGGAGGAGGGCTGCCCTCATTAGCCCAGCTCACCCCCTGGGAGGAAGCCGTCCTGGAGATTGTCGGTGCTGACAAAGATGCGGAAGTTGGGGAAGGACAGACAGGTGCATCCCCGCAAGCTGGTGACAGAATAGTTTTCCATCTCTCTCATTGGCATTGCATGAGTCGCTGATAATAATTCTGAAGCTACATCATATGGACTTATGATCATCTGCAAAATGCAATGTGCATGGAACCTTGGCATCACATCTCTAACTTTTTTCTTGACTCCCCCACAGGACCATCGAGAGCCCCCGTCCCCAGTGTGCAGGAGGAAGAGCCTGAGCTTCCAGACTCCTCAGAGGAATCTGCAACATCTGAGAGCGCAGCGTCAGCAGAAATAAGCGCACCCAGCACCAGCGCAGACACTCACACCTCGGTGGGACCTTCGGGACATAGAGTAGAGTTGTCACCTGGTGTATCACAGCTCATAAGTGAGCATCAGCAGATTGTGGAGACAGGGACAGCAGTGGAGAGTCCTCGTCGGAGGGCGCAGGACTCTGCCAGCTCGGCTCAGCTGCATGTCGACCCTCTGCCTCTGGGTCCATCCGTAAGATCAGAGGTGATGGAACTCCATGCACAGATGCAGGAGTCTCTGGCAGGTTTTGTCTCCAGGGTCGCTGCGAGTGTGGAGTGAATGGAGGAGTCCATAGCGAACATGAGCAGAGCCTTTGTGGAGTCAGTAGCACATGAACGCATCAACACGGAAAGGATGGCTACCTACGTGGAAATGATTGCTGCCTCCATGGTAAGGCTGGCTACTGTAGAGGAGAGGATGGCTACAGTAGAGGAGAGGAAGGCTACGGCCATGGAGGAGGTTAGTTGCCAGGGTATGGAAAACATGGTGAGTGTTCAGAATAGAATGACATCTCTTGAGGAGCGATGGACATCTATTGAACAGAGAAGCCAGACCTTCATGGAAGTCCTTCTGAGTAGGACTGCTATTGCAGATACGGGTCCCCATGGCCCCCCTGATGTGCAGCAAGGTGCTCTCAAGCCACTTGCAGGCACCGAGGGGGATCTGACCCATGAGAGGGAGGTTGGTGGCAGACCTCAAGGAAGTGGGGGCTCCCCTCCAAGCGCTCACACTTCCATGCCACTGCAGAGCCCTCGGTCAGAGCCCCGCCGGAGTCCACACCCAACTGAGATAGATGTCTCAACTCCTGCACAGCCGCAGGAGCAGCAGACTGTTGCCGAGCCCTCACAGGCTCGCCACCCCAGAGGATGCCCGCCAAAGGTGTCGCGACAGGAGCAGCAGGAAAGTGAGCAAGGGGCCTCCACATCTGCTGGAGCCACAGGGGAACCACTACATAGGAGCACGCGTAAGAGGAAAATAAAGCACAAATAGTCACAAGGGTAGTCGCTTGGGTGACATGTTGTGTATTTTGTGAAAATGCCATCAGTTGTTTGTTTTGCATAAAAATTCTGATGGCAACTGCTGCAGTTCTGGCGTGTGTCATTTCGCGAATGGGGCTTTCACATTGAGGGCTTAGGATTACTTGCAGTTGTCAGGATGCTGGTCAAATAGCTTGGAATCCGCAGGGTTTGGCCATTGTCAATGCTCAGGTAAGAAGCTGCGAGGCAAAAGAGTTTGATTTACTAGGCTAAGCAAATCTGGCCAGGATGAGTGCGTTCCTTGCATCCTGGGCAGCAATGTTCTCACGTAATGCTGCCCCTGGTTGATGGGTCTCTGCAGGATGCTCGTTCTCACCCTCCTCCTCCTCCTCCTCCTCCTCCTCCTTCTCCTCCATCTCCTCCTCCTCCTCCTCCATCATCGTGATGTGAGGAGCCACTTGGTCCTCAGGAATCTGCAAGCCACGACGCTGTGCCATGTTGTGAAGTGCACAGCAAACCACGACGATTCTGGAGACCCTGGCTGCTGAGTACTGTAGGGCTCCACCTGATCTATCCAGGCATCTGAAGCGCATCTTCAGCAAGCCGATGGTTTGCTCGATTATGGATCTGGTGGAAATGTGGCTGGAGTTGTAGCGCTCCTCAGCTTCATTGGCTGGCCTCCTCAACGGCGTCATTAGCCAAGTCCTCAGGGGATAGCCCTTGTCTCCAAGTAGCCATCCATGAAGTTGGTCTGGCAGCCTGAATAGCGGAGGCACACTAGACTGACGCAGTATGAAGGAGTCATGGCAACTGCCAGGGTACTTGGCACAAACATGCAAAATCTCCTTCTTGTGGTCACACACCAGCTGAACGTTAAGGGAGTGGAAGCCCTTGCGGTTGACAAAAACACCTGGATTGCGATGGGGTGCCCTAAGGGCCACATGTGTGCAGTCAATGACGCCCTGCACCCTTGGAAAGTCTGCCAGATGAGCTAATCCAACTGCTCGCACCGTCACATTTGCACGATCCTTGGTGAAATGGATGTGATTGTGCGCGAGGGCAAAGAGGGCACCGGTGACCTGCATGATGCAAGTGTGTGCGGCCGCCTGGGAGATGCCGCTGATGTCTGCTGATGATCCCTGGAATGAGCCTGAGGCAAAAAAGTTGAGTGCGGTGGTGACTTTGATGGCCACTGGTAAGGAGTGTCCACCTGGTCCTCTGGGCAGCAGGTCTTGCTGTATCATTGCGCAGATGTCAGTCACTACCTGTCGCGAAAGTCGGAGCCGCCTTTGGCACTGCTGCTCAGTCATGTTGAGGTAGCTGACCCTGTGTCTGTAGACCCTGTTTGGGGGGTATCTCCTGTGCCGACGGGCTTCCAGGTGCTGGCCCCTTCTGGCCTGTGCTGCCTCAGGTGGGTGAGCAGCAGCCTGTCGCTCCTGCTGCTGGTGCTGTTGCTGGTGCTGCTGTTGTTCCTGGTTCTGCTGCTGCCGTGCATGGTGCTGGAGGTCCTCTAATGCCAAGAAGGGAAGGAAAAAAAGGCCTCCCATGCTTCTGGTAGTTGAGGAAGCGCTGAGTGAGGCTGGCGAGAGGGGTTTCACAGAAGGTCACACCGGAGAAGTGTGTGAGGCTCCAACCTTCCACAGGTGTGGTTAAGCCTGGTAAAAGTTGCCCCAGGCCTGAGACAACAAAGTCCTGCCACCTGCAAATGATGACTGATCAAATCTCTTTAATGGTTGACCTGCAGCTGATAGTCAGCAAGCCAATAGTACTCATGCCAGGTTTCACAGGCGTGATCCCCACCAGGCGTGTTTTACGTGGGAAAAGGGTTAAACAGGCAAGGGCCTGTTAAAATGGGATTATAAAGGCCAATTAGTGCTGTTTAAGGGCCCTAAAGACCAGTCCCGCCTGTTGCAGTGAGAATTGGAGCCCAACACCAGGGCACGCACTGCCTGCAGTAGTGAAGATCACCGTGCCTGCGGTAGTGAAGATCACCGTGCCTGCGGTAGTGAAGATCACCGTGGCAGCGGTAGTGAAGATCACCGTGGCAGCGGTAGTGAAGATCACCGTGCCTGCCGTAGCGAAGATCACCGTGCCTGCGGTAGCAAAGATCACCGTGGCTGCGGTAGTGAAGATCACCGGGGCTGTGGTAGTGAAGATCACCGTGCCTGCGGTAGTGAAGATCACCGTGGCTGCGGTAGTGAAGATCACCGGGGCTGCAGTAGTGAAGATCATCATGCATGCAGTAGTGAAGATCACCGGGGCTGCGGTAGTGAAGATCACCGTGGCTGCGGTAGTGAAGATCACCGTGGCTGCGGTAGTGAAGATCACCGGGGCTGCAGTAGTGAAGATCACCGAGGCTGCGATAGTGAAGATCACCGAGGCTGCGATAGTGAAGATCACCGAGGCTGCGGTAGTGAAGATCACCGTGCCTGCGGTAGTGAAGATCACCGTGGCTGCGGTAGTGAAGATCTCTGTGGCTGCGATAGTGAAGATCACCGAGGCTGCGATAGTGAAGATCACCGAGGCTGCGGTAGTGAAGATCACCGAGGCTGCGGTAGTGAAGATCACCGTGCCTGCGGTAGTGAAGATCACCGTGGCTGCGATAGTGAAGATCACCGAGGCTGCGGTAGTGAAGATCACCGTGGCTGCGATAGTGAAGATCACCGAGGCTGCGATAGTGAAGATCACCGAGACTGCGATAGTGAAGATCACCGAGGCGGCAGTAGTGAAGATCACCGTGCCTGCGGTAGTGAAGATCACCGAGGCTGCAGTAGTGAAGATCACCGTGCCTGCGATAGTGAAGATCACCATGCCTGCGATAGTGAAGATCACCGTGGCTGCGATAGTGAAGATCACCGAGGCTGCGATAGTGAAGATCACCGAGACTGCGATAGTGAAGATCACCGAGGCTGCAGTAGTGAAGATCACCGTGCCTGCGGTAGTGAAGATCACCGAGGCGGCAGTAGTGAAGATCACCGTGCCTGCGGTAGTGAAGATCACCGAGGCTGCAGTAGTGAAGATCACCGTGCCTGCGATAGTGAAGATCACCATGCCTGCGATAGTGAAGATCACTGTGGCTGCGATAGTGAAGATTACCGAGGCTGCGGTAGTGAAGATCACCGTGCCTGCGGTAGTGAAGATCACCGAGGCTGCAGTAGTGAAGATCACCGTGGCTGCGATAGTAAAGATCACCGAGGCTGCGATAGTGAAGATCACCGAGGCTGCGGTAGTGAAGATTACCGAGGCTGCGGTAGTGAAGATCACCGTGCCTGCGGTAGTGAAGATCACCGAGGCTGCAGTAGTGAAGATCACCGTGGCTGCGATAGTAAAGATCACCGAGGCTGCGATAGTGAAGATCACCGAGGCTGCGGTAGTGAAGATCACCATGCCTGCGATAGTGTAGATCACCGTGACTAGAAAATGTTATGCTTCTGGTGACATCAGCAACACCAGTCAGTTTGCTGAGCACACAGTGATCCGGCAGCTCACTGATGCACAGTTTGTGAGGCATCACCAGTTCATTACCTTCCCCATGGAGGCTGACAAGCGGGAAAGAGCACTGGGATTTTCCCACTTTGCTGGATTCCCACAGGTGCTGGGCACCATAAACAACACGCACAAAGCCCTGCGTGCTCCCCATCATGACAGAGCTCTGTTCCTTAACAGCAAGGGCTTCCATTCGCTCAATCTTCAACCTGTTTGTGAACACAGGGAGTGAGTCAGGCAGGTCTGTGCCTGGGTTCGTGGCAGTCATCATGGCACTTGCATACTGCGCCAGTCCTCAATATCCCCTCTGTTCCATGCTGACCATCGGGAGGTAAGATGGCTGCTGGGGGACATCTCTTCACCAACTGGCTCATGACTCCTCTCAGGAACCCGGGCACAGATGTGAAGCACCAATATAATCAGAGCCATTCAGCAAGGTGTTCTGAAACAATGGTTCTGATGTCTGGTCAGCTCTGGGGTGCGGGTGGACGAGGTGGAGGGGGTCCGTCAGTACACCCCAGAGTGAGTGTCCAGATTCATAATTGTTTTATGCATGCTGCACAATCTTGAAATACAACAGGGGTTGCCTTGGAGCTTCCTGAGGAGGAGGTGGAAGAAGTGGAGCAGGAAGATGAAGAAGGGGACGAGGAACTGGAGGATGCGGAAGAAGAGCTCGGCCCAGTAGTACTGTGAGTTGCCAGAGCTGTGAGGCTGCAAATTATTGAGGAGAGATTCTCCTGAACCATCCCTCAACTCCCTATAACACCAACACTCCCTCCTTCCATCTGACCCAGTCCTGATACACACCATATCAATGAGCTCAAAATGTACAACTTCAGGGGGGTTCCTGCTACATTATGAAGACCAACAGCTATACTAAAACAAAACATTTTACTTCACTATTCCAACAGACTCCAGTCTTCATTTGGCAAATGGTTGTATGACTGATGCTTATCTCCAAATTGCCCTCATGCAAAACCTTAGTGCCTGTCTTGTGTGCTCAGTTAGCTATTTTAGTGCTCCTACAAGGTAATTCCCCAGTGGCTACAGCTTGGGGGTGGAAAGTCACTGAACATCCGCTGAGGGTACTTGAGGTGGCCATGGTGGGCAATCTTGAGGAGCTGTGCCTAGTGCGGACTTGGCTGCAGACTGCTGGGCCTCGGCTTTGGCCGGGGCACTCTGACCTGGCTGTCTGACATCAACAGGAGCTCTGGTTGAGAGGCTGGTGGGGGGAGCAGGCTTGCTGTTATCCTGAGAGAAGACAGCAGGTGCCTCTCCAACGGTGTCAATGCCACTTGCAGGGGCCTGAGCATCATCATCATCAACATCAGCTTGCATTTATATAGCACCTTTACTGTAGTAAAACGTCCCAAGGTGCTTGACAGGAGCGTAATCAGACAAAGCCAGACATCAGCACTCTGCGCCAGATCAGCGTGCAAGTGTGCTGGGAGGCTTTGGAAGGCTCTATCCACACTCTCCTTCATGCTTTGTAAGCTGGAGGAGATGCTGGACCCCAGAGCCAAGCTAGCCACAGTCTGAGCTTCCACTGACGCTGTCACTAGCGGTTCCATCACTGTGGGGCCTCCTGCAGTGCTCATAAAGCTGACCACACTCGCTCCATAGTTGGCTGCATAGTCTCAGGGCTGTGCGCAAAGACAACAACAACTTGCATTTATATAGCGCCTTTAACATAGTAACATGTCCCAAGGCGCTTCACAGGAGCGCTATCAAACAAAATTTGACACCGAGCCACATAAGGAGATATTAGGGTAGAAAAAGGTAGGTTTTAAGGAGCGTCTTAAAGGAGGAAAGCGAGGTAGAGAGGCGGAGCGGTTTGAGCTGGACTCCTCTATGCTTGTCTGATATGGTTCCACCCCCCACCCCCAGATCACTGCGCAGGCAGTGAAGACCAAAATCTGTCCCACTATTTTTTTTAAATGTGTCTTTTGCTTTCGTAACTCCTCAAAGGATTTGGAATGCTGTTCCTGCATCCATCTCAGGAGTCAGTCAATCAGTAGGCAGCAGAAAAAAACCCAGTCTGAGTCTGTGGTAGCATTTCACCATTAAGGGGAGAGCAAATGTTTTCAAGATTCAATTTTATGTTGAATGTTATTTCCGAAGAAGCACCCTTTTCATTTTAATATAGTGAGGAATAAAGTGAAATATGTAATTACCGAAAGCATACTGTTTTGTGCTGAATACTATTCATTTAGCTGCTCTATATTAAATAAATCATCTGTTGGTTTATAGCATCAGCCCTGGTGTAATAGGAACAGGAGGAGGCCATTCAGCATCTCAAGCCTGACCCTTCATTCAGTTGATGGCTGATTATCTTAACTCCGTCTACCCGCCTTTGTTCCGTAATCCTTAATACCCTTTGCCTAACAAAAATCTATCAATCTCAGTTTTGACATTTTCAATTGACCCCCAGCCTCAACAGCTTTTTGGGGGAGTGAGTTCCAGATTTGCACCACCCTTTGTGTGAAGAAGTGCTTCCTGACATCACCCCTGAATGGCCTGGCTGTAATTTGAAGGTTTTGCCCCCTTGTTCTGGACTCTCCCACCAGGGGAAAGAGTTTCTCTCTCTCGACCCGATCAACTCCTTTAAAAGACTCGGGAAAGTATTAAATCCACCTGCTGAAGACAATCAGAATGCATCACTTAACGTTTGTACACATTTTATATTATAGAAACATAGAAACATAGAAGATAGGAGCAGGAGTAGGCCATTCGGCCCCTCGAGCCTGCTCCGCCATTCAATGCGATCATGGCTGATCATCCAAACTCAGTACCCTGTCCCTGCCTTCTCTCCATATCCCTTGATCCCTTTAGCCTTAAGAAATATATCTAACTCCTTCTTGAATATATTTAATGAATTGGCCTCCACCGCCTTCTGTGATAGAGAATTCCACAGGTTCACCACTCTCTGGGTGAAGAAATTCTTCCTCATTTCTGTCCTAAATGGCCTACCCCTTATCCTTAGACTGTGACCCCTGGTTCTGGACTCCCCGGCCATCAGGAACATCCTTCCTGCATCTAGTCTGTCCAGTCCTGTCAGAATTTTCTAAGTTTCAATGAGATCACCTCTCATTCTTCTAAACTCCAGCGAGTACAAGCCCAATCGACCCAATCTCTCCTCATACGTCATTCCTGCCATCCCAGGTATCAGCCTGGTGAATCTTCGCTGAACTCCTTCCATGGCAAGAACATCCTTCCTCAGATAAGGCGACCAAAACTGCACACAATACTCAAGATGTGGTCTCACCAAGGCCCTGTACAACTGCAGCAAGACATCCTGTTCCTGTACTCACACCCTCTCGCTACGAAGGCCAACATACCATTTGCCTTCTTAACCGCCTGCTGCACCTGCATGCTTACCTTCAGCGACTGGTGCACAAGGACACCTAGGTCTCGTTGCACTTCCCCTTCTCCCAATCTATTGCCATTTAGATAATAACCTGCCTTCCTGTTTTTGCCACCAAAGTGGACAACCTCACATTTATCCACGTTATATTGCATCTGCCATGTTCCTGCCCAATCACCCAACTTGTCCAAATCATACTGGAGTTTCTCGACATCCTCCTCACAGCGCACACGCCCACCCAGCTTTGTGTCGTCTGCAAATTCAACATAGTATTAAAAGGGACAAGGCCGTGAAATTGGGAACTTTAAAGCCGGCTATTAAGGCCAGTTTTGCGGAAGAAATCGCAGCCGCTTGCTTCTGGCATGGAACGCGGCTGTCGCCATTTTGGGCAGGTCGGCAGTGCTGCCATTGCCTGTTTTCGCCGCCCATATTTAAAGGATGCAGATTGTGATGTCAATTGGCGTGCAATGCCTGAATTGACGCAGGATCAGTGATTTTCAACATCGCTGCTCTTGGTTGCACCCTCTCCAAACCAAGCACGGAAGAACGTGCGTGCAGCAGTACAACAGAGACGCTGCCAGCGCTTCTTAAAGGGACACACACATCTTTCAGGTAAGTTTAGATTTGTGCTTTTGGACTTTTTTTTTACATTTTATTGGAGTAGTGGCTTAGTGCAATACATTTATAAAGTTGTTAAAGTGTGCTGCTGGACACTTGCAAGGCTTTGGTTGTTAAAGGAAGGCCTCTGAGAACACCACTTGTTCCCAGTCCTGGGCACTCTAGTTGCAGTCCCCCTTGGGCTGCAGCAAAGGGGACAAGCTGTTCGCGGAGGGAGGAGGAGGAGGAAGAAGAGGAAGCAAAAGAGGAAAAAGCTGAAGAGGAAAAAGCAGAAGGAGGCAACCCAGACAGCCCCTTTCTGGCCGGGATATCCGGGATGGAATGATCCGCCTGCGGTACCAGTGACCACAACCCCAATTCCACTTTGAACATTTGTTCCACACTTTACTTTCCCTCTGTTACTGACCATCACAGTGCCCTCTTGGCCACAATGCTGAATAAAAGCCATCACAAAGCAAGCTTTCAAATCCAACTTTATCCATATATGCATCCAATATTACATCAACAAAACAACTAATCACCCTTGTGCATTCCCTTAGTACTATCTTGTGTGTGCCTTTGCCTATTCTAGTGATGTCACACAGTACTACCCCAGTGGCTGCAGCATGGCTGGTGGAAGGCTGCTGACTTTCAACGGAGGATACTGCAGATGGACTTGCAGGACGACCTCGAGGAGCTGGTGGCTGGGAGCGTCAAATCAAGTGAAGGTGTTTCTTCTTCACTTTCCTTTCCCTCTTGGTCAACCACTGGCTGGGCAGACTGGATTTCTTGGGTGTCTGAAATGAGGTAGGGTTGTGGTGAGGGGAGGGTGGGAAAGCAAGAGCTGCATGCTTACACCATGTGCAGCTTGTGCATGAGGAGATATTGTGAGATGAGGGGGAAGTGGGATGTGAGAAGGAGGATAATGTATGAGGATATATCTTGTATTCTTTCAGCCACGCCACTTGCCATGGCCATGCCCCTGCCAAGAACGGCCAGCACCGTCTCCTCCAAGGAGGTGAGGTGAAGCTAAGAATGTGAGGTGTGCCTTGTGTTGGGTACAGATGGTTGGTAGGTGAGTTATGGGGGGGTGGGGGGTGTTGTGCAGTTGGTAGGAGATGGCTTTTGAAGATGTATTCACTGACCTTGACCACTCGCCTGAGGTCATGACATTTCTTTGGGCACTAGAGCCACTGGGGGCGACATTGCTTGCAGTGATCTGGTCCACATCCTTCTTTCTAGAGGGCCTCCTGGCCCCCTGTGGGTAGAGGACCTCTCTTCCAGTGTTGACCCCCTGCACAAAGCTGGAGTGTGGCGTCCGGGACCCTGGGTGCCCCTTCCCTGGCCTGTTGAGCCATTTGCGTCAGTGCTGAAGCACCTTTAGCACTTTTTATGTACGGAAGGCAGTTCAGATTTAAGAGCTGTGGACTGCCTAGTTCTGAAGGATTTTAATTTATTTTAAGGTGCAGAAGGCAGCTCCACTTTCAGAGCTGCAGACTGCCTTGAAGCAGGCCGGCTTTAAGTTCCAGCGATGTGAACTTCGGCCCCTTGTGAAGCAGCGCAATGGTTGCTGGGCTGCACTCTGATCCTGTTAATTAGCAGGCAGCACCAAAGTGATGTGCTGCCTGCGCTGTCTGACCGGGCGAGGGCATATCTCGCGCGTCACTGGGCTCACGCTCCTTTTTTGTCATTATTGAATTTCCCGGCCCAGGTGTTGTAAATTAAAAGGTAGCAAACCACAGCTGGGATGTCACTCGTGCTGCTGGTGTTGAACGATTCTGAAATGACACACTATGCAAAGTTACTATGACTTGCTGTTTAATATTAAACTAAATTGGTGTCTTTAGTTTAGGAGCAGTGGGCATTTGGGCTAAAGCCACATTGGAAGATGCGGAATAATGGTGATAAAACCTTTAGGGCCAAGATTCAGAATGTGTGCTCCTGTCAGCCTCATCTGCTGGGACTTTAGCTTGGACGATTGTGGACATGAGTCCCACAATTTTCCATCCTTTATGATTTCCCATTAGAATGTCAAATCGTAGGGAACCTGCTTGCGATTTTCTGACATGCTCCTGCCCCTCTGGTGTGTAAAGTGCTTGTTGGAATTAGGTAGGTGGGTAAATGTGCACAAAGCCCCAAAATGAGGCATGTTAACCATTCTTTGCAAATTATAAGGAGATAACTTGGTACTGGAATAGCGTGAAAAGGCCAACTGAGCTTTCAAGCTGCAAAATGGCAACGTATTAAAAAACAACGTAATGGAGAGATTTCTTTTACTTCAGGGTGACCCAGGCAGTCCTTTGAATTGTTTTGGTAGTGACGGCAGGTGGTATGTGAATGGCGTGGGAAGCTTCATGGGACCGTTTCAATGCAACACGGCGAGGAAGCCCAGTGTCTACACTCGAGTGTCTGCCTTTAACAGTTGGATCAATGATGTAAGTAAAACATTTAAATTCCAAGTCGGAAAGTGTTGTTTTGAATCATTTATCTTTGTGTACCAAATCAACTATGAATGAAAACAAGCTGGACCCTGACAATATATTAAATAACGATGCAGTAGCCTATATCATGCCATTTGAAATATTGATAGGATACATAACTAGTGGTTTAGAGATAACACACTAGCGATATAGAGATACATTATGAGCAATACAGAGAAATCTCACTAGCGATACAGAGATACAACACCAGCGACATAGAGATACCTCACTAGCGATATTAGGTTGATTTGGCTATTATAAATTGACCCTTAGTGTTAGGGGATTAAATACGTGGGGTTACGGGGATAGGGTGGGATATGTGTCGGTGCAGGCTCGATGGGCCGAAATGGCCTCTATCTGCACTGTAGATTCTGTGATATAGAGATACCTCACTAGCGATATAGAGATACCTCACTAGTGATATCGAGATACCAAACTAGCGATATAGAGATATCACACTAGCGATATAGAGATACCCCACCAGCGATATAGAGATACCTCACTAGCGACATAGAGATACCTCACTAGTGATATAGAGATACCTTGCTAGTGATATCGAGATATCTCACTAGCGATATAGAGATACCTCACTAGTGATATAGAGATACCTCACTAGTGATATCGAGATACCTCACTACTGATATCGAGATATCTCACTAGCGATATAGAGATACCTCACTAGCGATATAGAGATACCTCACTAGTGATATAGAGATACCTCACTAGTGATATCGAGATACCAAACTAGCGATATAGAGATATCACACTAGCGATATAGAGATACCTCACTAGCAATATAGAGATACCACACTAGCGATATAGAGATACCTCACTAGCGATATAGAGATAGCTCACTAGCGATATAGAGATACAACACCAGTGATATAGAGATTCCACACTAGTGATATAGAGATACATCACTAGTGATGTAGAGATACCACACTAGCGATATAGAGATACCTCACTAGCGATATAGAGATACCTCACTAGCGATATAGAGATACCTCACTAGTGATATAGAGATACCTCACTAGCGATATAGAGATACCTCACTAGCGATATAGAGATACCACACTATCGAGATAGAGATACCTCACTAGCGAGATAGAGATACCTCACTAGCGAGATAGAGATACCTCACTAGCGAGATAGAGATACCTCACTAGCGAGATAGATATACCAAACTAGCGATATAGAGATACCTCACTAGCGATATTGAGATACCACACTAGTGATATAGAGATACCACACTAGCGATATAGAGATACCTCACTAGCGATATAGAGATACCACAGTAGTGATATAGAGATACCTCACTTTTGATATAGAGATACCACACTAGTGATATAGAGATACCTCACTAGCGATATAGAGATACCTCACTAGCGATATAGAGAAACCTCACTAGCAAAATAGAGATACGACTCTAGCGATATAGAGATACCTCACTAGCGATATAGAGATACCTCACTGGTGAAATAGAGATATTTCACTAGTGATATAGAGATACCTCACTAGTGATATAGAGATACCTCACTAGCGATATAGAGATACCTCACTAGTGATATAGAGATACCTCACTTGCGAGATAGAGATACCAAACTAGCGATATAGAGATACCTCACTAGCGATATTGAGATACCACACTAGTGATATAGAGATACCACACTAGCGATATAGAGATACCACACTAGCGATATAGAGATACCTCACTAGCGATATAGAGATACTTCACTAGCGATATAGAGATACCACACTAGCGATATAGAGATACCACACTAGCGATATAGAGATACCTCACTAGCGATATAGAGGTACCTCACTAGCGATATAGAGATACCACACTAGCGATATAGAGATTCCACACTAGCACTATAGAGTTACCTCACTAGCGATACAGAGATACCTCACTAGTGATATAGAGATATCTCTCTCGCAATATAGAGATACCTCACTAGCGATATAGAGATACCTCACTAGCGATATAGAGATACCGGCGTAGTTTCTCCGCTCCGGGGAAGTACTGGACGACGAAGGGTACTGTGTTGGTTGTGTCCCGTGTTTGTCTTCTGAGGAGGTCTATGCGATTTTTTGCTGTGGCCCGTCGGAACTGTCGATTGACGAGTCGAGCGTCATATCCCGTTCTTACGAAGGCGTCTTTTAGCGTCTGTAGGTGTCCATCGCGTTCCTCCTCGTCTGAGCAGATCCTGTGTATTCGCAGGGCTTGTCCATAGGGGATGGCTTCTTTAACGTGGTTAGGGTGGAAGCTGGAGAAGTGGAGCATCCTGAGGTTGTCCGTGGGCTTGCGGTAGAGTGAAGTGCTGATGTGTCCGTCTTTGATGGTGATTCGTGTGTCCAAGAATGAAACCGATTCTGAGGAGTAGCCCATGGTGAGTTTGATGGTGGGATGGAACTTGTTGATGTTATCATGTAGTCTTTTCAGTGATTCTTCGCCGTGGGTCCATAGGAAGAAAATGTCGTCGATGTATCTGGTGTATAGCGTTGGTTGGAGGTCCTATGCAGTGAAGAAGTCTTGCTCGAACTTGTGCGTGAAGATGTTGGCGTATTGGGGTGCGAATTCGGTCCCCATGGCTGTTCCGTGTGTTTGGATAAAGAACTGGTTGTCGAAGGTGAAGACATTGTGGTCAAGGATGAAGCGGATGAGTTGTAGGATGGTGTCTGGAGATTGGCTGTTGTTGGTGTTGAGTACTGAGGCTGTCGCAGCGATGCCGTCATCGTGGGGGATACTGGTGTAGAGTGCCATGATGTCCATCGTGGCGAGGAGTTTTCCTGGTTCAACTGGTCCGTGGGTGCTGAGTTTCTGTAAGAAGTCTGTAGTGTCACGACAGAAGCTGGGGGTTCCCTGTACGATGGGTTTCAGGATGCCCTCGACGTATCCAGAGAGGTTCTCACACAGGGTTCCGTTGCCTGATACGATAGGACATCCAGGTGTGTTGGTTTTGTGTATCTTTGGGAGGCAGTAGAAGTCTCCCACGCGGGGAGTACGTGGGATGAGAGCACGTAGAATGCTTTGAAGGTCTGGATTGAAGGTCTTGATCAGTCTGTTGAGTTGGCGGGTGTGTTCTTTGTTCGGATCTGCGGGTAACTGTAGTGTTCCTGGTTGTCCAGTTGTCGGTATGCTTCTTTGCAATAGTCCGTTCTGTTCTGTATGATGATGGCTCCTCCTTTGTCTGCTGGTTTGATGACGATGTTGCGGTTTGTCTTGAGAGTGTGGATGACGTTGCGTTGTGCTCGGGTGACATTCTGGACTGTCTTGTGAGTGCGGCGGATGAATCTGGCGTTGATGCATCTCCTGACAGCTTGAGCATACATGTCAAGGTTAGGGCAGCGACCCTCCGGAGGGGTCCAATTTGACTCTTTCTTCTTCGGTTGCTGCACTGCGGATCCCTCTGTCTGCTGTTCTGGATCATTGGTTGCCTCATTGGGTTCGCTGCTGACATCTTGCGATTTGTGGAAGAATTCCCGGAGCCTCATTCTCCTGATGAATTCCTCTGTGTCTGCCGCGAGACCGATGGGGTCCATTTTGGTGGTGGTGCAGAAATTGAGCCCTCGGCTGAGAACTTCAATTTTGTCTGGTTGAAGGGTGTGGTCGGACAAGTTGATGATGGACTTCCCTCTGGTTTCAACCGTCGTACCGGGGAAGGCTTGGTTGCTGCTGGTGGTGATGCCGAGTTTCTCAAGCTTCCTGTTCTTGGTGTGCATGTAGGTAGTGTAGTTCCGTTGCCTCATCTGTTTGGCGGTGTCTCGTAGCTGGTCTGCTGTGTCCTGAGCACAGGCTGAGAACATCGACTCTATCTCGGTTTCGAGGTTGTGGCGTCTGCTGTAGAGCTGGTGTATGAGATGTTTGAGGAGTGTGCGAGAGGCACGATGGCAGAGTCTCTCAGCGTAGTCTGTGTTGTAGGTCGACTTGAGTGGGTTCGTGATCTGTAGTCCTTTCGGGATCTTGTCTGCTTTCTTGCATCTCTGCAGAAACTTGATGTCTGTGTCGATATGCGCGATCTTCTTGGAGATCCTCTCCACTTTGAGCCGGCAGTTTGTGGTGTCGATAGTAGCCATGGTGTGGAGATGCCGGTGTTGGACTGGGGTGGACAAATGTAAGAAGTCACACAACACCAGGTTATAGTCCAACAGTTTTATTTGAAATCACAAGCTTTCGGAGCGCTGCTCCTTCGTCAGGTGAAGTGGAGAGATGCATAAAAACACAGCTTATATAGTCAGAGAATAATGCCAGACTTGAGTCGTCGTTGGCTTGTTCTCTCTACACAGATGCGGCCGGACCTGCTGTGATTTCCAGCAACAACAAAAAATGTTTTTTTGTCTGTTTTTTGTTTTTCATACAGACCCCAGCATCTGCAACATTTGACCCTTTGTGATCCCACCTCATTGTTCTTTGATGTAATGTTTTCCTGACTAACCTGTTTGGACACCATTCACACCTTTGATTGCTGTGATTATCTCTCTGCCGAGGTGTGATAAATGGCAGTTAGAAAGATTACCTGTAAACATCTGGCATTATTCTCTGACTATATAAGCTGTGTCTTTATGCATCTCTCCACTTCACCTGACGAAGGAGCAGCACTCTGAAAGCTTGTGATTTCAAATAAAACTGTTGGACTATAACCTGGTCATAGAGTCATAGAGTTTTACAGCGCAGAAAGAGGCCCTTCGGCCCATCGTGTCTGCGCCGTCCATCAATCCCTGTCCAGTCTAATCCCATTTTCCAGCATTTGGTCCATAGCCTTGTATGCAATGGCATTTCAAGTGCCCATCCAAATGCTTCTTGAATGTTGTGAGGGTTCCTGCCTCTGCCACCCTTTCAGGCAGTGAGTTCCAGCTTCCAACCACCCTCTGGGTGAAAAAGTTCCTCCTCAAATCCCCTCTAAATCTCCTGCCCCTTACCCTGAATCTATGCCCCCTTGTTATTGACCCCCCTACTAAGGGGAAAAGTTCCTCTTTATCTACCCTATCTATGCCCCTCATCATTTTGTACACCTCAATCAGGTCCCCCCTCAGCCTCCTTTGCTCCAAGGAAAACAACCCCAGCCTGTTTAGTCATTCTTCATAGCTGAGGCGCTCCATCCCAGGTAACATCCTGGTGAATCTTCTCTGCACCCTCTCCAAAGCAATCACATCCTTCCTATAGTGAGGCGATCAGAACTACGCACAGTACTCCAGCTGTGGCCTCACCAGCGTTTTGTACAGCTCCATCATAACCTCCCTGCTCTTATATTCTATGCCTCTGCTAATGAAGGCAAGTATCCCATATGCCTTTTTAACCACCTTATCTACCTGTTCCGCTGCCTTCAGGGATCTATGTACATGTACACCAAGGTCCCTCTGACCCTCTGTACTTCCTAGGGTCCTACCACTCATTGTGTATTCCCTTGCCTTATTTGTCCGTCCAAAATGCATCACCTCGCACTTTTCAGGGTTAAATTCCATTTGCCACTTTTCCGCCCATCTGACCAACCCGTTTATATCGTCCTGTAGCCTGAGGCTTTCCTCCTCACAATTTACCACCCCACCAATTTTCGTGTCATCCGCGAACTTACTGATCATACCTTTTACATTCTCATCCAAATCATTAATGTAGATCACAAACAGCAAGGGACCCAGCACCGATCCCTGAGGTACCCCACTGGACACAGGCTTCCAGTCACAAAAGCAACCTTCGACCATCACCCTCTGCCTCCTGCCACTCAGCCAGTTTAGGATCCAACGCGCCAAGGCCCCCTGGATCCCATGGGCTCTTACCTTCTTGACCAGTCTCCTATGCGGGACTTTGTCAAAAGCTTTACTGAAGTCCATGTAAACCACATCCACAGCATTTCCCTCATCCACACACCTAGTCACCCCCTCGAAAAATTCAATCAGATTGGTCAGACATGATTTACCCTTGACAAAGCCATGCTGACTATCCCCGATTAATCCTTGCCTCTCCAAGTGGAGACTAATTTTGTCCCTCAGAATTTTTTCCAATAATTTCCCTACCACAGATGTTAGGCTCACTGGCCTGTAATTCCCTGGTTTATCCCTGCTACCCTTCTTGAATAATGGTACTACGTTAGCTGTTCTCCAGTCCTCTGGTACATCCCCTGTGGCCAGAGAGGTTCTGAAAATTTGTGTCAAAGCCCCTGCAATCTCCTCCTTTGCCTCACACAACAGCCTGGGATACATCTTGTCCGGGCCTGGGGATTTATCCACTTTTTGGCCTGCTAAAACCGCTAGTACCTCCTCCCTCTCGATGCTAATATGCTCAAGTATGTCACAGTCCCCTTGCCCGACTTCTATGTCTGCATCGTCTTTCTCCATAGTGAACACAGATGCAAAAAATTCATTTAAAACCCCACCTACTTCATCTGGCTCTACACACAGATTGCCACTTTGGTCCCTAATGGGCCCTACCCTTTCCCTGGTTATCCTCTTGCCCTTAATATACTTATAAAACATCTTAGGATTCTCCTTTATTTTGCTCGCCAGTGTTATTTCATGGCCCCTCCTCGCCCTCCTAATTTCCTTTTTAAGTATGCCCCTGCACTTTTTATACTCCTCTAGGGCTTCCTCCGTCTTTAGTCTTTTGTAACTGCCAAAAGCCCCCCTTTTTTTCCTAATGCATTTTTGTATATCCCTTGTCATCCAAGGTTCCCTTTGCTTGTTGGTCCCACCCTTGACCTTTACAGGAACATGTTGGCGTTGTACGCTCTCTATTTCCCTTCTGAAAGTCTCCCACTGTTTTGATGTGGATTTTCCTATAAGTAGCTGCTCCCAGTCCACTTTGGCCAGATCCTGCCTTATCATATTAAAATCGGCCTTCCCCCAATTTAGAACCCTTATTTCCGGGCCGTCTTTGTCTTTTTCCATGACCACCTTAAATCTCACCGAATTATGGTCACTGTCGCCAAAATGCTCTCCTACAGACACTTCCACCACCTGCCCGGCTACATTCCCTAGAATTAGGTCCAGTACCGCCCCCTCTCTTGTAGGACTTTCTACATGTTGGCTCAAAAAGCTCTCCTGGATGCACTTTAAGAATTCTGCACCTTCTAAGCCTTTCACACTCTGACTATCCCAATTAATATTGGGGAAGTTGAAATCCCCCACTATTATTACCCTATTATTTTCGCACTTCTCTGAGATTTGCCTACATATCTGTTCCTCTATCTCCCCCTGACTGTTTGGGGGCCTATAGTACAATCCCAGCAAAGTGCTTGCCCCCTTTTTGTTTTTAAGTTCTACCCATATGGCCTCATTAGAGGAACCCGCTAATATATCATCCCTCCTTACAGCAGTAATTGACTCCTTAATTAATATTGCAACACCCCCTCCCCTTTTACACCCCCCTCTGTCTCGCCTGAAGATTCTATACCCTGGAATATTGAGCTGCCAGTCCTGACCCTCCCTCAACCATGTCTCCGTGATAGCAACAATATCGTACTCCCATGTGTTCAACAACAACTTCAGTTCATCCACCTTATTTGCAAGACTCCTTGCATTAAAATAAATGCCTTCCAGCCCTGCCATATTCCCTTTTGCCTTCACATATTTGCTCTGCCTTCCCTGCTGACTTGTTTTTTCCTCCGTATTTGGCTGTAAATCACCCCCTACTATAGCTCCACTCTGTATCCCATCCCCCTGCCAAGTTAGTTTAAACCCCCCCTAGCAGTGCTAGCAAACCTCCCCGCAAGGATATTGGTTCCCCTCTGGTTCAGGTGTAAACCGTCCGACTTGTACAAGTCCCACCTTTCCCAGAAGCAGACCCAGTGATCCAGGAAACTAAAGCCCTCCCCCCTGCACCATCCCTTTAGCCACGCATTCATCTGTTCTATCCTCCTATTCCTATACTCACTAGCACGTGGCACCGGGAGTAATCCAGAGATTACAACCTTTGAGGTCCTGCTCTTTAATCTTCCACCTAGCTCCCTAAATTCTTGCTGCAGGACCTCATCCCTCTTTTTACCTATGTCGTTGGTACCAATGTGGACCACGACCACTGGCTGTTCACCCTCTCCCTCCAGAATGCCCTGCAGCCGCTCAGTGACATCCTTGACCCTGGCACCAGGGAGGCAACAAACCATCCTGGATCCACGTCTACGGCCACAGAAACGCCTATCTGTTCCCCTTACTATAGTATCCCCTACCACTATTGCTCTCCCACTCTTTTTCCTCCCTTCCTGGGCAGCAGGAGCACCCCCAGTGCCAGGAAGTTGGCTGCTGCTGCCTTCCCCTGGTGATTCATCCCCCTCAACAGTATCCAAATCGGTATACCTGTTTGAGAGGGGAATGGTCACAGGGGTTTCCTGCACTACCTGCCTGCTTCTATTGCTCCGCCTGGTGGTCACCCATTTCCTTTCTTCCTGTGCAGCCCTTCCCTGCGGTGTGACCAACTCACTAAACGTGTTATCCACGACCCTCTCAGCATCGTGAATGCTCAACAACCCATCCACCCGCAGCTCCAGCGCCTCAATGCGGTCTGCTAGTAGCTGCAGATGGATGCATTTCCTGCACACGTGGTCATCAGGGGCAGTGTCCCTGAATTCCCACATGGAGCAAGAGGAGCACACAGTGACTTCTTACATTTGTCCACCCCAGTCCAACACGGGCATCACCACATCATCCTTTATTAACAGAGCTACCCCACCTCCTTTTCCTTTCTGTCTACCTTCCAAAATGTCAAAGACCCCTGAATATTCAGTTCCCAGCCTTGGTCACATTGCAACCACGTCTCTGTAGGGGTAAAGGGTAGCTATTCAGAGTGGCAGAAGGTGGGAAGTGGTGTTCCACAAGGATCAGTGCTGGGACCACTGCTGTTCACAATTTATATTAACGATTTAGACTTTGGAATCAAAAACAAAGTTTCTAAATTTGCGGACGACTCCAAATTGTGGGGGGGGGGGGGGTGGGTAGTCAATACTGAGGAGGACTGCAAAAAATTACAGGAAGACATTAATAAACTTGCAGAATGGGCATATAATTGGCAAATGAAGTTCAACACAGATAAATGTGAGGTATTACATTTTGGTAGGAAGAATATTATTTGGAAAATAAGAATCTAAATGGGGTAGAGGAGCAAAGGGATCTCGGAGTTTAAATACACAAATCATTAAAAGTATCGACACAGGTTAACAAGGCCATATAAAAGCAAACCAAGCACTAGGGTTTATTTCTGGAGGGATAGAATTGAAAAGTAGTGAAGTTATGCTAAACTTGTATCGAACCTTGGTTAGACCACACTTGGAGTACTGCGTACAGTTCTGGTCGCCATATTATAAAAAGGATATAGAGGCACTGGAGAGGGTGCAGAGAAGATTTACAAGGATGATACCAGAAATGCGAGGGTATACCTATCAGGAAAGGATGAACAGGCTGGGTCTCTTTTCTCTTGAAAAAAGAAGGCTGAGGGGTGACCTAATAGAGGTCTTTAAAATTATGAAAGGTTTTGATAGAGTGGATACAGAGAGAGTGTTTCCACTTGTGGGGAAGAGCAAAACTAGAGGCCATCAATATAAGATAGTCACCAAGAAATCCAATAGGGAATTCAGAAGAAACTTCTTTACCCAGAGAGTGGTGAGAATGTGGAACTCACTGCCACAGGGAGTGGTTGAAGCGAATAGTATGGATACATTTAAGGGGAGGCTAGACAAGCACATCAGGGAGAAGGGAATAGAGGGTTAAGCTGATAGAATTAGATGAGGAAAGACGGGAGGAGGCTCGAGTGGAGCATAAACGTCAGCATGGACTGGTTGGGCCGAATGGCCTGTTTCTGTCTGTATATCCGGTGTAATCCTATGTAAAACTAGGAATACTGTACTTGGGTTCTACAAGGCCTTGTTATGGCAGCATTAATGCTACTACATCCAGTGTTAGCCTCCCAAATGCTACTAAAATTATACACAACTTTAGAGTTCTAGCTAGCAGGATAGACTCAAGGCATTGGGGCTGTATCATTGGAGAAAGGCTTGGAGGAATATGACTGAGGTTTTTAAAATGATGAAGGGAATAGATTCCGTCTGAGTCGCACCCCTTTTGCTCTGGGTAAGAAATTCAGCCCGGGGGGAGGGGAGGCGTGGGTAGGTGCTCCCTCTACCCACCCTCTTACACTCCAGCCGTAGTGTAGCGGATGATCCAGGGCCATTCCTGGTCAACACAGACATACAGCTAGGCAAACCTCTGATTGGACCAGAAAACCTACCTCTGCTGGGAGTAGGTGGCGGTCCCATTTTAAGCTGATTATGTGCTCACAGTTAGTGAAGCAAATCAATCGCCAATGCTGAGGGTCTATCCATTGCCCTCTTTACAGGGACCTGCTGCCGGCCCAAGCACCTGCCTGCTTCAGACGGTCGGCCCTTTTAAATGTGCAATCTTGGTCCTGTGACGTACGTAGGACCCCGACTACTGCTTTAGGACTGAACCAATCGCAGCGTGGACTATCCGACCTGGTGGTTTGGGGCTAGGAGCATGAGGAGTGCTCTTCCAGGTTCCACAAAAATAATCTGGGCTGCTGCTGTCACAGGCACCCCCCTTCTGTGATTGAACCTTGCTGCTGGCTGGTTCTATTTAAGTAAGGCAGATGGAGCCAGCAGAGATCCAACAGGGCACACGGCAGGAGACATCATCCAGAACTAGTGGACACACAGTGTACACAGCAACACGAGTGTGGTAGTGGGTATCATTTTGTTGGATATGTTGGAGGAGGTGGAATGGGAGAGTAGGCCTGAGGGGAAGTTGGTGCCAAAGGGAGACCACCACCAGGATTCACTACTAGGCTGGGTCAACGTGACTACTGCAGCCTCAACAAGGAAGTATTGCGCGAGTATTCACCAGGAACACTATTCAGGAATTGCACATCTTCTCGAAGCAGAGATGCAGCTGTGAAACAGAATCCGCACTCTGTTTCCAATACTGGTAAAAGTAGTAACATGCTATATGGACCTTCTAGGCATCAGCAACAACAGCTTGCATTTATATAGCGCCTTTAATGTAGTAAAACGTCCCAAAGCGTTTCACAGGAGCGTTATCAAACAAACCATCAGCAAGAGACTTCACAAGCATCACCCAGTTGATGGTTGATTGCTGAATACAGGATCACAGATGTCTCTGTGCCCCTATTTCAGATGCGTGTGACTGCAGCAAGTTCAAGAACAAGATGCAGCACCAGTTGGCGCGGTGGACACCAGCAGACCCCGCCGCACCAAGTGTGTGCCTCCTCAAGCCATGTGACATTGAGCCACTCAAGCACCATGGTCTTACTGACAATGGTTCCAATGCTTGGAATGTTCCAGATTCCCTGTTCGTAGAATGGCAGTGGTGCTGCACAACATAGCCATGGAAAGAAACACACGTCACATGGCTGAGGAGCAGCAACAAACCATACCACAGGAGGAGGAGGAGCACAATGAGGGCCAGGAATGAGCAGAAATCAAAACTACTGCAGGACGCAGAACATGGTATCATCGAGGAATTATTCCCTTGGAGCCCACACGAGGCCCTTACTGCAAGTTTCAGCACGGATTCCAGGAAGTCAAATATCTTTCATGCTTCACATTGTTCATCTTTCCATTATCTGTTGTGTTTCTGGTAATATTTCCTTATTGCTTTGGTTTTCTTCTATGAAGAGTTTTTATTTTGGAATAGTGGAAGTCTCGGCCTGCTGTTCTGCCACCTTTGAGATATGTGCATGTATGTGCTGTGCTCTTCCTGCTTTGCCAATGATAAGTGGTGCCATATAAGAAGAAATAGGTGTTGAGGCTCCCTGCAAGGTCTCCTGAGGGCCACTTGTACCTGCTACAGACACAGCCGGTTCTGCTTGTGTGCCCATAATAGCCCGCCCCGTGCTGCCTATGGCTTCTGCTGGCAAGTTGTTGGCGGCAACACAGGACCCAGCTGTTTGTTCATGTGCTACTGCAAGCATGATGCTGTTGGAGAGTGAATCCTCAAGTAACCTACTAATCTGTGTAGACATGGACTACTCCACTGCATATGGTCCCTGAAACCATCAGGTTCTCCTCAATCTCCAAGTGTTTTGAAGCCAGCCTTTAACATGTCTTGGGTTTTAGCCTATAGTGGCTTGCCATCGTCAATGAGAACAGTCCTGAGAGATTCTGCCACGTGCTAACCATCTGCAAGCCTTGTTCTAAAGTTTTTAATCTCACACAGTGCAGAGAGTAAAGTTGTGCTTTCCAGACAGCACTTTTTAAAAAATGTAGTTGTTTCTCAGTGTGCCAATGCACCTTTGAAGTCATGCAGTAAATACTTCGACAAGGGCAGCAGGTGCATGGGAACACCATCACCTCCAAGTTCCCCTCCAAGTCACACACTGGCCCAACCTGGAAATATATTACAGCTTGGTCAAAATCCTGGAATTCCCTACCCAGCAGCATTGGGGAAGTACCATCACCACACCGTCTGCAGCGGTTGAAAGGAAAAGGCCCATCACCACCTTCTCAAGGGCAACTCGGGATGGGCAATAAATGCTGAGACCCACATCCTGCGAACCAATAAGGAAGATACTAGGGCCTATTTTCATGGCCGTCGCACCTGGAAACTGAGCTTCTGCGAGTAAAAGGGCCAGGAACATAGGGCAGAGAGCTGGATTTCTGGGCCTGAGCTCCCTTAAGGCTGCCCTCAGACTCCTGGGGCTGACCTGTGTGGGCGGGGCCTGGAGAACTCCTACAGGAAGTACAGGCCAGACGAAACCATGTAAATAAGATGGGGGGATTCCTGGCCTCATGCCTCTAAATCCTTTGGGAATGCCAGAAGGCTCCAAGCTCCACATTCTGAGGCGAGAGAGGCAGCTGCTGCCCTGGATGGCTTGAAGCTGCTCCCAATTCCCCTGCCCCTACAGCCGACACTGGGCCCAGCCAGAGGCCGGAGGCCTGGGCCAGGGCACTGCCTGGGGAGGAGGAGAGGGGGCAGGAGATTCAGCTCTACTGACTCTATTGAATCACTCAGAAGGCGATCAGATCAGTTCTGACCAAGGATTCAGATTTAGTTTAAGAAACATGGTGAGATCAGGTGATGTTCAAGGACCTGGATAACCGAGCAGGTTGCATAAGTAGAATAGGTTTTGTTTTGTCCCTACATTTTAATGTTCTTAACCACAGAGGCCTGGTGTTTCCTCTGCTTTTACACCAGAGACACCCGCGAACTGGGCGCAAACCAATAACGCGGCTTAAAAGATCAAGGAATTTTGGGCGTAAGTGAGTCATGGGTGTGACTACATTATGCCCGAGTCCCCTCGATCTTTTAGAAACATAGAAGATAGGAGCAGGAGTAGGCCATTCGGCCCTTCGAGCCTGCTCCGCCATTCAACGAGATCATGGCTGATCATCCAAACCCTAGCACCCGGTCCCTACACCGACAGCCATCCCACACAAGCCCTATCCCCATAACCCCACATATTTAATCCCCCCTAACACTAAGGGCCAATTTTTTTTTTATATCATGGCCAATCAACCTAACCCGCACATCTTTGGACTGTGGGAGGAAACCGGAGCACCCAGAGGAAACCCACGCAAACACGGGGGGAATGTGCAAACTCCACACAGACAGTCACCCGAGGCCAGATTTGAACCCGGGTCCCTGGCGCTGTGAGGCAACAGTGCTAACCACTATGCCACCGTCCGTCCATCAAACCTTCCATCCGAACGAATCTCCGCCCTCAGAACCGGCCACGCCCCTGACTGTCAAAGGCAAGCATCCTTCAATTGTGCTTGTTCGAGGGCCTCTCAACATTGCCAGCAGATTTTCAGGTGCAGCAGGAAGTAAAGTCATTTCCGAGTGCTTTAATTGCCATTTTTTGAGTGTTTGAACATTGTTTGTCTCCTCACTGAGACTTGCTCTCTAATTTCTGTTTCTTTGAATGGATTTTTAAGACATCAGTCACATTAAAAAATTGAGCAGCTTCCCTGACTGCAGGTTCTTAAAGATACTGCACAGGATTTGCATGAACGATGGTTAAATGAGTTGAAACTGGAAGTTTTAAGACTCGAGGAAGAAATGTACTGGTGTGGGTTCGGCGTTTCCTTAAAACCCGACTGTTTGCTGGCGGAGCTTAACTTCAGCAGTGTGGGTGCGACATTGGGCACATTTTCAGGTCAAACTTCCGGGTTGTGCCCACGGAGGGAGCTCAAGGCCAACATTGGGGAGTCCAGTACATTGTGATTGTACGGTTCAATCTAAATAACACGCTTGTCAAGGTCCAAGCTGACACGCCTGTAAACAATCAGCAGGATATGCTTTTTGGACCAGACTTGATGTCGTTGTATACACTAAAAATTCTGTTTCTTCCCTCCAGACCATGACCAGCAACTAGAGCAAGAAAACTACAGCCTTCAAGTGATCACGTACCTCTGATAAAGATTTAAATCAGACTGGAGATTGTCAGTGATTTGCACAGCAGACTTCCCCTGCTCCATATTATAAAGAAGAATGTAAAGAAATGTTTTCTACAGCTTAAACATGATTTTCTGGTTCAAATGAACTGCATCTCATATTATGTTTGATCGTTTGTAATTTATTCTTAAAGCAGTGCCTGTATAGTTTTTAAGTGCCGGGATTTATTTAACACTAACCTCACATTAACACATTTTACCTCTGCAGAGATTTTTTTGGGAATGGCATTTGAGTAGATAGCCACATTTTGGACAAAAGGAAGAATACACGATGCAAGTTATCTTCCCGCTGTATCTGCCGCCTCTTTATTTGTAAAAAGATGTTGGTACTACGAGTGGCGTCACTAAGTTGCTGCTGACTGTAGCTGTCCAGGTGACAACATGTCATTGTGATCGAGCTGGTACTCGCCATTTGAGGAGGTGAGCACCATCTCATGAGGTGGTTTAAACTGCGCCCCCCATGTCACAGACAGATAGTCCTGTAGATTGATGATAAATAAACACATTTGGTTTATCCTTCCTTGTAGTACTCACATATTTTTTGAACGAGCTGCGGTCCACCTTGAGCTGTAAGCCAATCAATGAACAATCATTGTTTCAAAGATGCCTTCAGCTATTTCCTTCGGAAGGAACGATGGATTGGATTGGGTGACCGGTGGAGGTCTTTAAAATTATGGGGCTAAAAATTCGGTTCCGCCGCACCAGGTCTTTAGCGCCCGAAATTTAGCGCACGCCCGGATTCCCCTAGCGCCCGCCTGAAATTCAGTAGCGCCGCCCCAAGACGGCGGCGGGCGCTATTGCAGGGTTTGGACGCCTCGTTTGGGGCGAAGACTGTCAGTTTCCGGCGCCCAGCTGCCGCTGCGGCAACCGATGCGGTGCGGCAGGCTGGGGTACTGCAGGCCTCCTCCTTCTCTTAAGGAGGAGCTGCCTGCAGCCGTGAGATCGCCGATGGAATCCCCCGGCAAATGAGCCCGGCACCACGGAGAAGTGCCGGGCTCGCGGGAGTCACACACCAATGCCGCGGGGGGGTGGTGCAGGAGTCCGGGGAGGGAGCTGCGGGCAGGTGGCCGCCGGAAAAGCGGCCGGCCGCCGCTCCACCTTTATGCGCCGGCCTTTCGGAGCTGCAACGCACCGTTTTGCAAACGCTGTTTGCGGCTGCGATGGGCGAGGCGGCCGCAACTCAATTTGGCCATCGGGACGGTTTATCATTGGAACCGGGGCGCTGCACACACCGATGACGTCATCGGTGCCGGCGCAGCGCTAACGGCTAACGCCGATGTTAGGGACGAACTCAATTTCGGGCGTTAAAAACCTACGGCGCAAACCCACTCTATAGCCAAAAAGTGGGCGCAAACGCAACTGAATTTCTAGGCCATGAAGCGGTTTGATAAGGTAGACACGGAGAAGGCGTTTCCACTTGTGAGGGAGTCCAAATCTAGGGACCATAAATATAAGATAGTCACTAATAAATCCAATAAGGAATTCAGGAGAAACTTCTTTACCCAGAGAGTGGTGAGAATTTGAAACTCGCTACCATAGGGAGTGGTTGAGGCGAATAGCAGAGATGCATTTGAGGAGAAGCTGGATAAGCACATGAGGGAGAAAGGAATCGAAGGATATGCTGGTGAGATGAAGTAGGGTGGGAGGAGGCTTGTGTGCAGCATAAGCCGAATGGCCTGTTTCTGTGCTGTAAAATTCTATGTCATTCAATGTTTTCCATTTGCTTTTTAAGAGAGAAAAGAATTCCATTTTCCTTTTAAAAAAAAATGGTCCACGTCAACAGATTGTTCATAAATGTCCATTGCTGGGTCCTCTGAACTGTGTGCGCGCTGCAGAAGCACCCGGAATGTGATGGCCTACTGGTAATCTGAAGCAAGATTACTGCTCCTGGTCATTGTGGGAAGGAGTCGGGGACTTGTTTCATTTACACATCAACCTTCTCTTTGTTTCAGCGGTTGTAAGGTGGATTTTAAATCTGTGCACGCTCACTTAATTTTACCACTTAAACATAACTCAATCCCAAACCCATTCTGTGGAAAAATGATCAAGAATAATATAAGATAGTCACTCATCAATCAAATAAGTAATTCAGGAGAAACCTCTTTACTCAGAGTGTTTAAAATGTGGAACTCGCTGCCACAGGAAGTGGCTGAAGTGAATAGCATAGATACATTTAAGAGGAAGCTAGATAAGTGCATGAGGGAGAAAGGAATAGAAGGATATGTTGATGGGGTGAGATGAAGTAATGTGGGAGGAAGCTCTGCACAGAGCGGGATTAAACGGAGTGGAATTGAACAGAGTGTTTTATTTGGGAATTTGGAAAGAGTGGGAATTCGGAGAAGAGGGGGAAGGAGTTGCTGCTTTTTGCCTGCACTACTTGTAGTGTTTTGTGTTACAGGTAGATATTTAATTTCAGTACCCTTAACTTAATCTAGATTAAGTAAGTAGTCGATAAACTACACTGTAAACGAAGTCACCTAAATACAAATTGTTGTGGCGATATAAAATTAATTAAATCCGCACACTAGTCTGTAAATGGTAAAATAGCCAAGCAGTTTATTAAAAACACAAGAACACAAAATTATTCAACAGTACATTACAAACAGTCCGCGGAGGTACCTAGATGCTGATCAGGGAGACAGCTTAGAGCCCCGCAGCTCGTTCCTGGCTGACTCCTCGATTGTCCTCGGTCTCCGGTATTTAAGCTAACAAACCACAATGATTCATACTTTCGTGTGACATGGCTTGTTCCGCAACACTTTGGTATTCAAACTGTATTTTGCTATTATCGGCAGTTTATGCAATCAACAGTCTAGGTTGTTGTTAAACCGTCAGGCGCCCACCTGGCAACTTCCCTATTTCCCAACGGCTAGCATCAGTTTAAGCGAGTCCTTTTGACCTGTTATTCAAGTTGCTACCTCTTTTCTGTGTCTCAGCACGTTGTCTATCTTTATCCTTTATTTTGTGGTTGCATGCTGAGCCGTGTGCAAAGCCTATGCTTTAACTTGCTGTTGCCAGGCTAAAGTGCCTTGACCATTTATTCTTACCCATAATGCTATGCTTCTACTAAGTGTGATTTCTAAAAATCCACTTCACAAATGTTATTAAATTGAATTAAATAAAACAAGGTCATCATATAGGGATGGCAGTGCAGGTGGTGTGCTGCAACTGCAGCATGTGCGAGTTTGTGGAGAGTATTGTGATCCCGGACAGCCACGTTTGCAGTAAGTGCCTGCATCTTGAGGAGCTTCAGCTCAGAGTTTTTGAGCTGGAGTCTGAGGTGCAGACATTGCAGGGCATCAGGGATGGGGAGAGTTACCTGGACACTCTGATTCAGGAGGCAGTCACACCCCTTAGGTTAGGTAGTGGTACAGGTCTGGTTCGTGATCAGGGACAGGAGGGTGTGACTGCAACTCAGGCAGGTAAGGGGACCCCAGGTGCAGTGCTGGAGGAGCCTCAGTCTTTGCGCTTGTCCAACAGGTATGAGGTTCTTGCTGCCTGTGTGGATAAGGGAAAAGTCTGCAGGATGGATGAGCAAGCTGACCCTGGCACCATGATGCAGGAGGCCATTCAAGTGGGGTGAGTGAAAGGGAATTTAGTTGTGGTAGGGGACAGTATAGTCAGGGGGATAGATACTGTTCTCTGCAGCCGCGACCGAGAGTTCCAAAGGTTGTGTTGCCTGCCTGGTGCCAGGGTTAAAGATATCAGGGGTTATTTTGACAGCCCTGGGGAGGCGGATATGGAGGCGGGACTGCCGGGAAAATGGCAGAAACTGGGGGTGAGTACCGAACCCGCCTCCGTGCCACCTTCCCAGGAGGCGGGTCCTCGAGGCGGGAAGGGGATTACAGCCAATTAACTGCCTGTTAACAGATAGTTAACAGATAGTTAACAGGCAGTTAACAGGTAGTTAACAGGCAGTTAACAGGTAGTTAACAGGTAGTTAAGAGGCTTATCCCCATTTTACCAAAACAGTTGCGGGCTTTCCAATGCGGGAAACCCCGCCAGGGTCAGCGAGGCGAGCAGTGGGTCTGCGGGGGTGAGAGGAGTCAAAAAGTGCGCTGTGGAGGTGAGTGATGGGTGCAAGTGTGGAGAGGTAAGTATGGGAGGTGAGTGAAAAGTGTTAGAAAAAGTTTCTTTACCTTTGTTTCTTTCTGCAGACTTTAACCCTTGGGGTGCCTCATCTCAACGGCAGAGATGACAGAATGGCTGCTGCATTCTCCGATGCAACAGCCATCTGATTTCTGCTCAGGAAAGAGGTTTAGTGAGTCTTGAGTACAAGAACTCACCAAAGAACAGAGATTGTCAGTGTTTGACAGCTTCTCAAAGCTGTCAAACGATGCCAATTCATCTGTCAAAAATGAAACGTCATACGTTCTTTGTCACCGGCTTTCCCTTAATTGGCCTGCTAAGCCCGCAGGGCGGACTTAACAAGGTCAATCAAGGGAAAATAGCGTGTGTTGCCCAGACGTCGCTGGGGGTGGAACTGAGCCCCGACAAGCAGCAGTCCTGCCCCCAACGCGCCCCCATTGATAAAACTCCCCCCCATCTCCTCGCAGTTGGAGGAGAACTTCGAGTGGGAGGGGGAGGATCCAGTTGTCATGGTCCACGTAGGAACCAATAACATAGGAAGAACTAGGAATGAGATTCTGCTGAGGGAGTTTGAGGAGCTAGGATCCAAATTAAATTGCAGAACTTCAAAGGTAATAATCTCTGGATTGTTACCTGAGCCAAGCGCAAATTGGCATAGGGACAAACAGATTAGGGGTTTAAATGCGTTGTGTGGGAGGAAGGGGTTTCAGTTCATGGGGCACTGGCACCAGTACTGGGGAAAGAGGGAGCTGTTCCATTGGGACGGGCTCCACTTAAACTGGGCTGGGACCAGTGTCCTGGCAAACCGAATAACAGGGCAGTAGACAGGGCTTTAAACTAATGAAGAGGGGGGGTGCGGGGTGGTGTGAGGATTCAGGAAAGAGTAAATTTAAAAGCAGCGAGAGAAATGTCAAGGCTCTAGAGCAGAGCAGAGTTTTGGGTAAAAATAAGCAGAGTGGGTCAGGAAGGGACAGAGAGAGTAACAAAGGTAATAGGGCATCAGTGACTAAGGTGACATCAGGGAAAAATAGAAATAAGTCAAAGCTAAAGGCACTATATCTGAATGCGCGAAGCATTCGCAACAAAATAGATGAATTAATAGCGCAGATAGAAATGAACAGGTTTGATCGAATAGCCATAACGGAGACGTGGTTGCAAAGTGGCCAAGGTTGGGAACTAAATATTCCAGGATACTTAACTTTTAGAAGAGATAGGCAAAAGGAGGAGGGGGAGCCCTGATAATAAAGGATGGGATAAAGACAGTAGAGAGAAAGGATCTTAGCTCCGAAAATCAAGAAGTAGAATCAGTTTGGGTGGAGCAAGGGGCAGAAACCATTGGTGGGAGTTGTTTATAGGCCCCCAAACAGTACAGGAAACTTTGGTTTATCCGGCGTTATATGTCCGGAACACTCGATCTAACGGCAAAAATCAGGAGCCGTTTTCTATAAGTTTTTTTAGTTCTCGATGCTTTTTTCTCCCAGTCAGGCACTGCAAGGTCTGTAGCTATAGCAACAGCTTCAGCTAGAGATGCTTGCAGCTGCAGCCGACTGTTTAGAAGCTGTTGTGTTTGTTGTCAGATACGGAGATGTAAACCTCCGTATGCTTCAACGTTAACTTTGTATGTCCGGCAGTTTTCATAGATCGGCAACAGCTCGGTCCTGTCGGTGCCGGATATCACAAAGTTTCCTGTAGTTGTAACGTAGGGCAGAGTATAAATCAGGAAATTAGAGGCACATGTAACAAGGGTAATACAGTAATCATGGGGGGCTTTAATCTATATATAGACTGGGCAAACCTAATTTGCAGTAATAGTGTGGAGGATGAATTCATGGAATGCATGCAAGATAGTTTTCTAGATCAATATGTTGAGGAACCAACTAGGGAACAGGCTATTTTAGATCTAGTATTGTGCAATGAGAAAGGGTTAATTAATTACCTTGTAGTAAAGGTGCCTTTAGGGAAGAGTGACCATAATATGATAGAATTGTCTATTGAGTATGAAAGTGATTTCGTTAAATCCGAAACTAGGGCCTTAAATCTAAACAAAGCAAACTGCGTAGGTATGAGGGGCGAGTTGGCTCAGGTAGATTGGGAAATTACATTAAAAGGTATGACGGTAGACAAGCAATGGCTAGCATTTAAAGAATTAATACATAATTTAGAAAAAAAATACATTCCTTTAAGGCATAAAAACCCCACAGGACAAGTTGTCCAACTGTGGTTAACAAGAGAAGTTAAAGATAGTATTAGATCAAAGGAAGAGGCTTATAATGTTGCCTAAGGATTGGGAGGATTTTAGAATTCAGCAAAGGAGGACCAAGAAATTGATAAAGAGAGGGAAAATAGAATATGAGAGTAAACTAGCAAGAGACATAAAAACAGACTGTAAAAGCTTCTATAGGTATGTAAAAAGGAAAAGATTAGCAAAAGTAAATGTGGGTCCCTTACAGGCTGAGACAGGAGAAATTATAATGGGGATTCAGGAAATGGCAGAGAAATTAAACAAATATTTTGTGTCTGTCTTCACGGAAGAAGACGCAAAAAACTTCCTGGAAATAGTGGAGGACCAAGGGTCTAGTGAGAGTGAGGAACTGAAAGAAATTAGTATTAGTAAAAAAATAGTACTGGAGAAATTAACGGGACTGAAAGCTGATAAATCCCCTGGACCTGAGGGCCTACATCCTAGGGTTTTGAAAGTGGTGGCTGTAGAGGTAGTGGATGCATTGGTTGTCATTTTCCAAAATTCCATAGATTCTGGAACGGTTCCTGCGGATTGGAAGGAAGCAAATGTAACCCCACTGTTTAAGAAAGGAGAAAGAGAGAAAACGGGGAACTACAGACCAGTTAGTCTGACATCAGTAGTTGGGAAAATGCTAGAATCTATTATTAAGAACGTGGTAACAGGGCACTCAGAAAATAATAATAGGATTGGGCAGTCAACATAGATTTATGAAAGGGAAATCGTGTTTGACAAATATGTTAGAGTTTTTTGAGGTTATAATTAGCATAATAGATAAGGGGGTACCAGTGGATGTGATGTACTTGGATTTTCAGAAGGCATTCGATAAGGTGCCACACAAGATTAAACAAAATTAGGGCTCATGGATTGGGTGTAATATACTAGCATGGATTGAGGATTGGTTAACAGACAGAAAACAGAGTAGGAATAAACGGGTCATTTTCAGGTTGGCAGGCTAGTGGGGTACCGCAAGGATCAGTGCTTGGGCCTCAGTTATTCACAATCTACATCAATGATTTGGATGAGGGGGCCAAATGTAATATATCCAAGTTTGCTGATGATACAAAGCTGGGTGGGAATGTAAGTTGTGAGGAGGATGCAACAAGGCTTCAAGGGGATATAGACAGGCTCAGTGAGTGGGCAAGAACATGGCAAATGTAATATAATGTGGAGAAATGTGAAGTTATCCACTTGGGTAGGAAAAATAGAAAAGCAGAGTATTTTTTAAATGGTGAGGGATTGGAAAATGTTGGTGTTCAGAGGGACTTGGGTGTCCTTGTACACGAAGTACTGAAAGTGAATATGCAGGCACAGCAAGCAATTAGGAAAGCAAATGGTATGTTGGCCTTAATTACAAGAGGATTTGAGTATAAGAGTAAAGACGTCTTACCAGTCTCCAATCTCCGAGCTCAGAGGGAGGGAGGGAGAGAAGTAAAAAATAATTGAAGTGTGGCGTCACCAGAAAGCAGGTAAGTGATTGGCTGATGAGTATTTCTCTCTTTTTAAACTTAAACTCTGTGGTTTATAGTTACTAAGGTCTCTCTGGTGTAGCGGGGACTGTTGGTAAACCATTTAACTGTAGTGTAATTAGTGGGACTGATTGATTTAATTTAATTTCAAATAATTAAAGGGTAAGTCATGTCAGGACACCCCGGCCATGTGGTATGCTCCTCCAGTGATATGTGGGAACTCAGGGACACTTCCTGTGTCCCTGACAAGTACGTGTGCAGGAAGTACATCCAGTTGCAGCTACTGACAGACCGCATTGCGGCGCTGGAGCTGCGATTGGATGCATACTGGAGCATTTGCGATGCTCGGGATGTCGTGAATAGCACATTTATGGAGTTGGACACACCGCAGGTAGAGGTTGGACAGGCAGAAAGGGAAGGGGTGACCAACAGGCAGAGTACTAAGTGCAGACAGGTAGTGCAGGGGTCCCCTGTGGACATCCCCCTCTCAAACAGATACACCACTTTGAGTACTGTTGGGGGGGGATGGCTTATCAGAGGAAAGCAGCAGCAGCCAACTTCCTGGCACCAGGGGTGGCTCTGCTGCACAGGATGGGAGGAAAAAGAGGGGTAGAGCTTTAGTAATAGGGGATTCTACTGTAAGGGGAATAGATAGGCGTTTCTGTGGCCGCAAATGAGACTCCAGGATGGTGTGTTGCCTCCCTGGTGCAAGGGTCAAGGATGTCTCAGAGCGGCTGCAGAACATCTTGGAAGGGGAGGGTGAACAGCCAGTTGTCGTGGTGCATATAGGTACCAACGATATACGTAAAAACAGGGATGGAGGTCCTAAAAGCTGAATATAGGGAGTTAGGAGGTAAATTAAAAAATAGGGCCTCAAAGGTAGTAACCTCAGGATTGCTACCAGTGCCACGTGCTAGTCAGAGTAGAAATAGAAGGATATTTCAGATGAATACGTGGCTAGAGGAATGGTGCAAGGCGGAGGGATTCAAGTTCCTGGGACATTGGAACCGGTTCTGCGGGAGGTGGGACCAGTTCAAACCGGACGGTTTGCACCTGGGCAGGGCTGGAACCGATGTCCTAGGGGGAGTGTTTGCTAGTGCTCTGGGGGAGGGTTTTAACTAAAATGGCAGGGGGTTGGGAACCTGAGCAGGGAGACAGAGGAAAGGGAAACGAGGATAAAAGCATAAGATAGGAAGGAGAAAAACAAAAGTGGCAGTCAGAGAAATCAACGGTTTAAATCAAACGTGGCCACAGTAAATAATAATTCTAATAGGCCTAAGAGCGTTAAAAAAACAAGCCTGAAGGCTTTGTGTCTTAATGCAAGGAGCATTCGTAATAAGGTGGATGAATTGGCTGCGCAAATAGAGGTAAACGAATATGATTTGGTTGGGATTACGGAAACGTGGCTCAAGGATGGCAAAGGCTGGGAACTCAACATCCAGGGGTATTCGATATTCAGGAAAGATAGGCAAAAAGGAAAGGGAGGTGGGGTAGCATTACTGGTTAAAGAAGGGATTAACACAATTGTAAGGAAGGATATTTGCTCTGATGATGTAGAATCTGTATGGGTAGAATTGAGAAATACCAAGGGGCAGAAAACGTTAGTGGGAGTGGTATATAGACCTCCAAACAGTAAGGCGGAGGTTGGGGATGGCATTAAAAGGGAAATTAAAGAAGCGTGCAATAAGGGCACAGCAGTCATCATGGGTGACTTTAATCTACATATAGATTGGGCCAACCAAATTAGTAACAATACTGTGGAGGAGGAATTCCTGGAGTGTTTACGGGATGGATTCCTGGACCAATATGTCGAGGAACCAACCAGAGATCAGGCCATCTTAGACTGGGTATTATGTAACGAGAAAGGATTAATTAGCAATCTTGTTGTACGAGGCCCCTTGGGTCAGAGCGATCATAATATGATCGAATTCTTCATTAAGATGGAGAATGAAGTAGTTGACTCAGAGCCTAGGGTCCTAAATTTAAATAAAGGAAACTACGATGGTCTGAGGCGCGAGTTGGGTAGGATTGATTGGGGAATGTCACTCAAAGGGTTGACGGTGGATAGGCAATGGCAAACATTCAAAGACCGTATGGATGAACTACAGAATTTGTTCATCCCAGTTTGGCATAAAAATAAAACAAAAAAGGTGACACAACCGTGGCTAACAAGGGAAATTAGGGATAGCATAAGATCCAAGGAGAGGACATATAAATTGGCCAGAAAAAGCAATAATCCTGAGGATTGGGAGCAGTTTAGGATTCAACAAAGGAGGACAAAGGGATTAATTAAGAAGGGGGAAATAGAATATGAGAGTAAGCTTGCAGGGAACATAAAAACTGACTGTAAAAGCTTTTATAGATATGTGAAAAGAAAAAGATTGGTGAAGTCAAGCGTAGGTCCCTTGCAGTCAGAATCAGGGGAATTTACAATGGGGAGCAAAGAAATGGCAGACCAACTAAATACATATTTTGGTTCTGTCTTCACAAAGGAGGACACAAATAACCTCCCAGAGATGCCGGGGAACATAGGGTCTGATGAAAGGGTGGAACTGAAAGAAATCAGTATTTGAAGGGAAATGGTGTTAGGGAAATTGATGGGACAGAAGGCCGATAAATCCCCAGGGCCTGATAATCTACATCCTAGGGTACTTAAGGAAGGGGGTACACTCACTGTCCAGGAGGGACACTCATTGTCCAGGGGGGCCACTCACTGCCCGGGGGTACACTCTCTGCCCAGGGGGAACACTCTCTGCCCAGGGGGAACACTCTCTGCCCAGGGGGTACACTCACTGCCCGGGGGTACACTCACTGCCCGGGTTTACACTCACTGCCCGGGGGTGCACTCACTGCCCGGGGGGACATTCACTGTCCGGTCGGGACACTCACTGCCCGGGGGTACACTCACTATCTGGGGGTACACTCACTGCCCGGTGGGACATGCACTGCCCGGGGTACACTCACTGCCCGGGGGGGGATACACACTGCCCAGAGGGGGACACTCACTGCCCGGGGGTACACTCACTGCCCGGGGGGTACACTCACTGCCCGGGTTTACACTCACTGCCCAGGCGTGCACTCACTGCCCGGGGGGACATTCACTGTCCGGTCGGGACACTCACTGCCCGGGGGTACACTCACTATCTGGGGGTACACTCACTGCCCGGTGGGACACGCACTGCCCGGGGTACACTCACTGCCCGGGGGTACACTCACTATCTGGGGGTACACTCACTGCCCAGTGGGTACACTCATTGCCTGGGGGTACACTCACTGCCCAGTGGGTACACTCACTGCCTGGGGCGACACTCACTGCCCAGAGGTGCACTCACTATCTGGGGGTACACTCACTGCCCAGTGGGTACACTCATTGCCTGGGGCACACTCACTGCCCGGGGGTTCACTCACTGCCTGGGGGTACACTCACTGCCTGGGGGTACACTCACTGCCCAGGGGCTACACTCACTGCCCGGGTTTACACGCACTGCCCGGGGGGGGCACTCACTGTTCAGGGGGTACACTCACTGCCCGGGGGTATACTCACTGCCCTGGGGGGTACACTCTCTGCCCGCGGGTACACTCACTGCCCAGGGGTACACTCACTGCCCGGGGGTACACTCACTGCCTGGGGGTACACTCACTGTCTGGGGGTACATTCACTGTCCGGGGGTACACTCACTGCCCAGGGGGAAAATCACTGCCCGGGGGTACTCTCACTGCCTGGGGGTACACTCACTGTCTGGGGGTACACCTACTGCCCAGTGGGTACACTCACTGCCTGGAGGTACACTCACTGCCCAGGGCTACACTCATTGCCTGGGGGTACACTCACTGTCCGGGGGTACACTCACTGCCCTGTTGGTACACTCACTGCCCTGGGGGTACACTCACTGCCCTGGGGGTACACTCATTGTCTGGAGGTGCACTCACTGCCATGTGGGTACACTCACTGCCATGTGGGTACACTCACTGCCCAGTGGGTACACTCACTGCCCAGGGTGGCCACTCAGTGCCCGGGGGGGACACTCACTGCCCAGGGCTACACTCACTGCCCGGGGGCTACACACACTGTCTGGGGGTGTACTCACTGCCCAGGGTTGCACTCATTACGCGGGGCTACACTCACTGCCCGGGGGTACACTCGTTGCCTGGGGGTACACTCACTGTCCGGGGATACACTCATTGCCTGGGGCTACACTCACTGCCATGTGGGCACACTCCGTGCCCAGTGGGTACACTCACTGCTCGGGGGTACACACACGGCTCGGGGTGGGGGGGGAAACTCACTGTCCGGAGGGGACACTCCCTTTCCGGGGGTACACTCACTGCCCCGGGGACTACACTCACTGCCCGAGGACTAACATCACTGCCCAGGGGGGATACTCACTGCCCAGAGGGAGACACTCACTGCCCGGGGGTACGCTCACTGCCCGGGGGTGCACTCACTGACTGGGGGTACGCTCACTGCCCGGGGTGTCACTCACTGCCCGGGTGGAGACACTCACTGCCCAGGGGGAACACTCTCTGCCCAGGGGGTACACTCACTGCCCGGGGGTACACTCACTGTCCAGGAGGGACACTCACTGTCCGGGGGGGCCACTCACTGCCCGGGGGTACACTCACTGCCCAGGGGGAACACTCAATGCCCAGGGGGACACTCACTGCCCGGGGGTACACTCACTGCCCGGGTTTACACTCACTGCCTGGGGGTGCACTCACTGCCCGGGGGGACATTCACTGTCCGGTGGGGACACTCACTGCCCGGGGGTACACTCACTATCTGGGGTTACACTCACTGCCCAGTGGGTACACTCATTGCCTGGGGTACACTCACTGCCCAGGGGGTTCACTCACTGCCTGGGGGTACACTCACTGCCTGGGGGTACACTCACTGCCCAGGGGCTACACTCACTGCCCGGGTTTACATGCACTGCCCGGGGGGGGGGCGCACTCACTGTCCAGGGGGTACACTCACTGCCCGGGGGTACACTCACTGCCTGGGGGTACACTCACTGTCTGGGGGTACACTCACTGCGCAGGGGTACACTCACTGCCCGGGGGTACACTCGTAGCCTGGGGGCACACTCACTGTCCGGGGATACACTCACTGCCCAGGGGGCCACTCACTGCCCAGTGGGTACACTCACTGCTCGGGGGTACACACACGGCTTGGGGTGGGGGGGGAAACTCACTGTCCGGACTGGACACTCTCTTTCCGGGGGTACACTCACTGCCCCGGGGACTACACTCACTGCCCGAGGACTAACATCACTGCCCAGGGGGGAGACTCACTGCCCAGAGGGAGACACTCACTGCCCGGGGGTACGCTCACTGCCCGGGGTTGCACTCACTGCCCGGGGGTACACTCACAGACTGGGGGTACACTCACTGCCCGGGGGGTCACTCACTGCCCGGGTGGAGACACTCACTGCCCAGGGGGAACACTCTCTGCCCAGGGGGTACACTCACTGTCCGGTGGGGACACTCACTGCCTGGGGGTACACTCACTATCTGGGGGTACACTCACTGCCCGGTGGGACACGCACTGCCCGGGGTACACTCACTGCCCAGGGGTGCACTCACTATCTGGGGTTACACTCACTGCCCAGTGGGTACACTCATTGCCTGGGGGTACACTCACTGCCCAGGGGGTTCACTCACTGCCTGGGGGTACACTCACTGCCCAGGGGCTACACTCACTGCCCGGGTTTACATGCACTGCCCGGGGGGGGGGGGCGCACTCACTCTCCAGGGGGTACACTCACTGCCCTGGGGGGTACAATCTCTGTCCGGGGGTACACTCACTGCCCGGGGGTACACTCACTGCCTGGGGGTACACTCACTGTCCGGGGGTACACTCACTGTCCGGGGGTACACTCACTGTCCGGGGGTACAATCACTGCCCAGGGGTAGACTCACTGCCCGGGGGTACTCTCACTGTCTGGGGGTACACTCACTGCCCAGGGGGACACTTACTGCCCAGGGGGTACACTCACTGCCCAGGGGGACAGTCACTGCCCAGGGGGACAGTCACTGCCCAGGTGGAGACACTCACTGCCCAGGGTTACACTCACTGCCCAGGGGGGACACTCACTGCCGGGGGGGGACACTCACTGCCCGGGGGGACACCCACTGCCCGGGGGGTGCACTCACTGCCCAGGGGGTACACTCACTGCCCGGGGGTACACTCACTGCCCTGGGGGATACACTCACTGCCAGGGGGTACACTCACTGCCTGGGGGTACATTCGTTGTCCGGGGGTACACTCACTGCCCCGGGGACTACACTCACTGCCCAAGGACTAACATCACTGCCCAGGGGGGATACTCACTGCCCAGAGGGAGACACTCACTGCCCGGGGGTACGCTCACTGCCCGGGGGTGCACTCACTGCCCGGGGGTACACTCACTGACTGGGGGTACACTCACTGCCCGGGGGTGCACTCACTGTCCGGGGGTACACTCACTGACTGGGGGTACACTCACTGACTGGGGGTACACTCACTGACTGGGGGTACACTCACTGCCCGGGGGGGTCACTCACTGCCCGGGTGGAGACACTCACTGCCCAGGGGGAACACTCTCTGCCCAGTGGGTACACTCACTGCCCGGGGGTACACTCACTGTCCAGGAGGGACACTCACTGTCCGGGGGGGCCACTCACTGCCCGGGGGTACACTCACTGCCCAGGGGGAACACTCTCCGCCCAGGGGGTACACTCTCTGCCCAGAGGGTACACTCACTGCCCGGGGGTACACTCACTGCCCGGGTTTACACTCACTGCCCGGGTTTACACTCACTGCCCGGGGGTACACTCACTGCCCGGGGGTGCACTCACTGCCCAGGGGACATTCACTGTCCGGTGGGGACACTCACTGCCCGGGGGTACACTCACTATCTGGGGGTACACTCACTGCCCGGTGGGACACGCACTGCCCGGGGTACACTCACTGCCCGGGGGTGCACTCACTATCTGGGGTTACACTCACTGCCCAGTGGGTACACTCATTGCCTGGGGGTACACTCACTGCCCAGGGGGTTCACTCACTGCCCAGGGGGTACACTCACTGCCTGGGGGTACACTCACTGCCCAGGAGCTACACTCACTGCCCGGGTTTACATGCACTGCTCGGGGGTGGCGCACTCACTGTCCAGGGGGTACACTCACTGCCCTGGGGGGTACAATCTCTGCCCGGGGATACACTCACTGCGCAGGGGTACACTCACTGCCCGGGGGTACACTCACTGCCTGGGGGTACACTCACTGTCTGGGGGTACACTCACTGTCCGGGGGTACAATCACTGCCCAGGGGTAGACTCACTGCCCGGGGGTACTCTCACTGTCTGGGGGTACACTCACTGCCCAGGGGGACACTCACTGCCCAGGGGGACACTCACTGCCCAGGGGGACACTCACTGCCCAGGGGGGACACTCACTGCCCAGGGGGGGCACTCACTGCCCAGGGGGGACACTCACTGCCCAGGGGGGACACTCACTGCCCAGGGGGGACACTCACTGCCCAGGGGGGACACTCACTGCCCAGGTGGAGACACTCACTGCCCGGTGTACACTCACTGCCCAGGGCGAGATACTCACTGCCTGGGGTACATGCACTGCCCAGGGGGTACACTCACTTCCCAGGAGGGGACACTCACTGCCCAGGGGGGATACTCGCTGCCCAGGGGGTACACTCACTGCCCAGGGGGACACTCACTTCCCAGGGGGGACACTCACTGCCGGGGGGGGGGAGACACTCACTGCCGGGGAGGACACTCACTGCCGGGGGGGGACACTCACTGCCCGGGGGGGACACTCACTGCCGGGGGAGGACACTCACTGCCCGGGGGGGACACTCACTGCCCGGGGTTACACTCACTGCCCAGGGGGGACACTCACTGCCGGGGGGGGACACTCACTGCCCGGGGGGACACCCACTGCCCGGGGGGTGCACTCACTGCCCAGGGGGTACACTCACTGCCCGGGGGTACACTCACTGCCCTGGGGGATACACTCACTGCCAGGGGGTACACTCACTGCCTGGGGGTACATTCACTGTCTGGGGGTACACTCACTGCCCCGGGGACTACACTCACTGCCCGAGGACTAACATCACTGCCCAGGGGGGATACTCACTGCCCAGAGGGAGACACTCACTGCCCGGGGGTACACTCACTGCCCGGGGGTACACTCACTGACTGGGGGTACACTCGCTGCCCGGGGGGGTCACTCACTGCCCGGGTGGAGACACTCACTGCCCAGGGGGAACACTCTCTGCCCAGGGGGTACACTCACTGCCTGGGGGTACACTCACTGCCCGGGTTTACACTCACTGCCCGGGGGTGCACTCACTATCTGGGGGTACACTCACTGCCCGGTGGGACACGCACTGCCCGGGGTACACTCACTGCCCGGGGGTGCACTCACTATCTGGGGGTACACTCACTGCCCGGTGGGACACGCACTGCCCGGGGTACACTCACTGCCCGGGGGTGCACTCACTATCTGGGGTTACACTCACTGCCCAGTGGGTACACTCATTGCCTGGGGGTACACTCACTGCCCAGGGGGTTCACTCACTGCCTGGGGTTACACTCACTGCCCAGTGGGTACACTCATTGCCTGGGGGTACACTCACTGCCCAGGGGGTTCACTCACTGCCTGGGGGTACACTCACTGCCCGGGTTTACATGCACTGCCCGGGGGGGGCGCACTCACTGTCCAGGGGGTACACTCACTGCCCTGGGGTACACTCACTGCCCGGGGGTACACTCACTGTGCAGGGGTACACTCACTGCCCGGGGGTACACTCACTGCCTGGGGGTACACTCACTGCCCGGGGGTACACTCACTGCCCGGGGGTACACTCACTGCCTGGGGGTACACTCACTGTCTGGGGGTACACTCACTGTCCGGGGGTACAATCACTGCCCAGGGGTAGACTCACTGCCCGGGGGTACTCTCACTGTCTGGGGGTACACTCACTGCCCAGGGGGACACTCACTGCCCAGGGGGGACACTCACTGCCCAGGGGGTACACTCACTGCCCTGGGGGTGCACTCACTGCCCAGGGGGACAGTCACTGCCCAGGGGGACAGTCACTGCCCAGGTGGAGACACTCACTGCCCAGGGTTACACTCACTGCCCGGTGTACACTCACTGCCCAGGGCGAGATACTCACTGCCTGGGGTACATGCACTGCCCAGGGGGTACACTCACTTCCCAGGAGGGGACACTCACTGCCCAGGGGGGATACTCGCTGCCCAGGGGGTACACTCACTGCCCAGGGGGACACTCACTGCCCAGGGGGGACACTCACTGCCCGGGGGGGACACTCACTGCCCGGGGGGGACACTCACTGCCGGGGGAGGACACTCACTGCCTGGGGGGGACACTCACTGCCCGGGGTTACACTCACTGCCCAGGGGGGACACTCACTGCCGGGGGGGGACACTCACTGCCGGGGGGGGACACTCACTGCCCGGGGGGACACTCACTGCCGGGGAGGACACTCACTGCCGGGGGGGGCACTCACTGCCCGGGGGGGACACTCACTGCCGGGGGAGGACACTCACTGCCCGGGGGGGACACTCACTGCCCGGGGTTACACTCACTGCCCAGGGGGGACACTCACTGCCCGGGGGACACACTCACTGCCCAGGGGGGACACTCACTGCCCAGGGGGGACACTCACTGCCCAGGGGGGACACTCACTGCCTGGGGGTAAACTCACTGCCCGGGGGGGTCACTCACTTCCCGGGTGGAGACACTCACTGCCCATTGGGTACAATCACTGTCCGGGGGGGACACTCACTGTCGGGGGTACACTCACTGCCCGTGTGTACTCTCACTGTCCGGGTGTACACTCACTGCCCGGGGGGTACACTCACTGCCCAGGGGTACACTCACTGCCGGGGGGGTACACTCACTGCCCGGGGGTACACTCACTGCCCAGGGGGTACACTCATTGCCCAGGGGGTGCATTCACTGCCCAGGGGTACACGCAGTGTCCGGAGGGGACACTCTCTCTCTGGGGGTACACTCACTGCGCGGGGGGTACATACACCGACCAGGGGCTGCACTCATTGCCTGGGGGTACACTCTCTGCCCGGGGGTACACGCGCTGTTTAGGGGGTACACACACTGTCTGGGGGTACACTCACTGCCCAGTGGGTACACTCACTGTCTGGTGGTACACTCACTGCCCAGGGGTACACTCACTGCCCAGGGGTACACTCACTGCCCAGGGGTATACTCACTGCCCGGGGGTGCACTCACTGCCCGGGGGTACACTCACTGCCTAGGGGTACACTCACTGCCCGGGGGCTAGACTCACTGTCCGGGGGTACACTCACTGCCCAGGGGGACACTCACTGCCCAGGGGGAGACACTCACTGCCCAGAGGGGACACTCACTGCCCAGGGGGGGACACTCACTGCCCAGGGGGGACACTCACTGCCCAGGGGGACACTCACTGCCCAGGGGGAGACACTCACTGCCCAGAGGGGACACTCACTGCCCAGGGGGGACACTCACTGCCCAGGGGGGACACTCACTGCCCAGGGGGAGACACTCACTGCCCAGGGAGGACACTCACTGCCCAGGGGGGCACTCACTGTCCGGGGGGTGACACTCACTGTCTGGGGGTACACTCACTACGCGGGGGTACACTCACTGCCCGGGTGTACACTCAGTGTCTGGCGGTACACTCACTGCCCAGTGGGTACACTCACTGCCTAGGGGTACACTCACTGCCCAGTGGGTACACTCACTGCCCAGTGGGTACACTCACTGCCCAGGGGGTACACTCACTGTCCGGGGGTACACTCGTTGCCTGGGGGTACACTCACTGTCCGGGGGTACACTCGTTGCCTGGGGGTACAGTCACTGTCCGGGGGTACACTCGTTGCCTGGGGGTACAGTCACTGTCCGGGGGTACACTCGTTGCCTGTGGGTAAACTCACTGTCCGGGGGTACACTCACTGCCATGGGTACACTCACTGCCCAGGGGGGCACTCACTGCCCAGGGGGAGACACTCACTGCCCGGGGGGACACTCACTGCCCGGGGGGACACTCACTGCCCGGGGGTACACTCACTGCCCGGGGGTACACTCCTTGCCTGGGGGTACAGTCACTGTCTGGGGGTACACTCCTTGCCTGGGGGTACAGTCACTGTCTGGGGGTACACTCGTTGCCTGGGGGTAAACTCACTGTCCGGGGGATACACTCACTGTCTGGGGGTAGACTCAATGTCTGGGGGTACACTCAATGTCTGGGGGTAAAATCACTGCCCTGGGGGTACACTCACTGCCCAGGGGGGACACTCACTGCCCAGGGGGCACTCACTGCCCAGGGGGAGACACTCACTGCCCGGGGGTACACCCACTGTCCGGGGGGGACACTCACATTCCGGGGGGTCCACTCACTGTCCGGGGTTACACTCACTGCCCGTGTGTACACTCACTGTCCGGGGGTACACTCACTGCCTGCGGGCTACACTCACTGCCCAGCGGGGACATTCACTGCCCAGGGGGGACACTCACTGCCCAGGGGGGACATTCACTGCCCAGGGGGGACACTCACTGCCCAGGGGGACACTCACTGCCCAGTGGGTACATTCACTGCCCAGGGGGGTACACCCACTGCTCGGGGGTACACTCACTGCCCGGGGGCTACATTCACTGCCCAGGGGGGTACACTCACTGTCCGGGGGTACACTCCTTGCCTGGGGGTACAGTCACTATCTGGGGGTACACTCGTTGCCTGGGGGTACAGCCACTGTCTGGGGGTAGACTCAATGTCTGGGGGTACACTCACTGCCCTGGGGGTACACTCACTGCCCTGGGGGTACACTCACTGCCCTGGGGGTACACTCACTGCCAAGGGGGAGACACTCACTGCCCGGGGGCACACCCACTCTCCGGGGGGGACACTCACTGACCGGGTTTACATGCACTGCTCGGGGGGGGCGCACTCACTGTCCAGGGGGTACACTCACTGCCCTGGGGGGTACAATCTCTGCCCGGTGTACACTCACTGCCCAGGGCGAGATACTCACTGCCTGGGGTACATGCACTGCCCAGGAGGGGACACTCACTGCCCAGGGGGGATACTCGCTGCCCAGGGGGTACACTCACTGCCCAGGGGGACACTCACTTCCCAGGGGGGACACTCACTGCCGGGGGGGGGGGGAGACACTCATTGCCGGGGGAGGACACTCACTGCCCGGGGGGGACACTCACTGCCCGGGGTTACACTCACTGCCCAGGGGGGACACTCACTGCCGGGGGGGGACACTCACTGCCCGGGGGGACACCCACTGCCCGGGGGGTGCACTCACTGCCCAGGGGGTACACTCACTGCCCGGGGGTACACTCACTGTCCGGGGGTACACTCACTGCCCCGGGGACTACACTCACTGCCCGAGGACTAACATCACTGCCCAGGGGGGATACTCACTGCCCAGAGGGAGACACTCACTGCCCGGGGGTGCACTCACTGCCCGGGGGTGCACTCACTGCCCGGGGGTACACTCACTGACTGGGGGTACACTCACTGCCCGGGGGGGTCACTCACTGCCCGGGTGGAGACACTCACTGCCCAGGGGGAACACTCTCTGCCCAGGGGGTACACTCACTGCCCGGGGGTACACTCACTGTCCAGGAGGGAGACTCACTGTCCGGGGGGGCCACTCACTGCCCAGGGGGAACACTCTCTGCCCAAGGGGTACACTCACTGCCCGGGGGTACACTCACTGCCCGGGTTTACACTCACTGCCCAGGGGTGCACTCACTATCTGGGGGTACACTCACTGCCCGGGGTACACTCACTATCTGGGGGTACACTCACTGCCCGGTGGGACACTCACTGCCCGGTGGGACACTCACTGCCCGGTGGGACACTCACTGCCCGGTGGGACACGCACTGCCCGGGGTACACTCACTGCCCGGGGGTGCACTCACTATCTGGGGTTACACTCACTGCCCAGTGGGTACACTCATTGCCTGGGGGTACACTCACTGCCTGGGGGTACACTCACTGCCCGGGTTTACATGCACTGCCCGGGGGGGGCGCACTCACTGTCCAGGGGGTACACTCACTGCCCTGGGGGGTACAATCTCTGCCCGGGGGTACACTCACTGCCCAGGGGTACACTCACTGCCCGGGGGTACACTCACTGTGCAGGGGTACACTCACTGCCTGGGGGTACACTCACTGCCCGGGGGTACACTCACTGCCTGGGGGTACACTCACTGTCTGGGGGTACACTCACTGTCCGGGGGTACAATCACTGCCCAGGGGTAGACTCACTGCCCGGGGGTACTCTCACTGTCTGGGGGTACACTCACTGCCCAGGGGGACACTCACTGCCCAGGGGGGACACTCACTGCCCAGGGGGTACACTCACTGCCCTGGGGGTACACTCACTGCCCAGGGGGACAGTCACTGCCCAGGGGGACAGTCACTGCCCAGGTGGAGACACTCACTGCCCAGGGTTACACTCACTGCCCGGTGTACACTCACTGCCCAGGGCGAGATACTCACTGCCTGGGGTACATGCACTGCCCAGGGGGTACACTCACTTCCCAGGAGGGGACACTCACTGCCCAGGGGGGATACTCGCTGCCCAGGGGGTACACTCACTGCCCAGGGGGACACTCACTGCCCAGGGGGGACACTCACTGCCGGGGGGGGGGGGGGACACTCACTGCCGGGGAGGGCACTCACTGCCGGGGGGGGACACTCACTGCCCGGGGGGGACACTCACTGCCGGGGGAGGACACTCACTGCCTGGGGGGGACACTCACTGCCGGGGGGGGGACACTCACTGCCGGGGGGGGGGACACTCACTGCCCGGGGGGACACTCACTGCCCGGGGGGGACACTCACTGCCGGGGGGGGGGGACACTCACTGCCGGGGAGGACACTCACTGCCGGGGGGGGCACTCACTGCCTGGGGGGGACACTCACTGCCGGGGGAGGACACTCACTGCCCGGGGGGGACACTCACTGCCCGGGGTTACACTCACTGCCCAGGGGGGACACTCACTGCCCGGGGGGGACACTCACTGCCCAGGGGGGACACTCACTGCCTGGGGGTAAACTCACTGCCCAGGGGGGTCACTCACTTCCCGGGTGGAGACACTCACTGCCCATTGAGTACAATCACTGTCCGGGGGGGACACTCACTGTCGGGGGTACACTCACTGCCCGTGTGTACTCTCACTGTCCGGGGGTACACTCACTGCCCGGGGGGTACACTCACTGCCCAGGGGTACACTCACTGCCGGGGGGGTACACTCACTGCCCGGGGGTACACTCACTGCCCAGGGGGTACACTCATTGCCCAGGGGGTGCATTCACTGCCCAGGGGTACACGCACTGTCCGGAGGGGACACTCTCTCTCTGGGGGTACACTCACTGCGCGGGGGGTACATACACCGACCAGGGGCTGCACTCATTGCCTGGGGGTACACTCTCTGCCCGGGGGTACACGCGCTGTTTAGGGGGTACACACACTGTCTGGGGGTACACTCACTGCCCAGTGGGTACACTCACTGTCTGGTGGTACACTCACTGCCCAGGGGTACACTCACTGCCCAGGGGTATACTCACTGCCCGGGGGTGCACTCACTGCCCGGGGGTACACTCACTGCCTATGGGTACACTCACTGCCCGGGGGCTAGACTCACTGTCCGGGGGTACACTCACTGCCCAGGGGGACACTCACTGCCCAGGGGGAGACACTCACTGCCCAGAGGGGACACTCACTGCCCAGGGGGGGACACTCACTGCCCAGGGGGGACACTCACTGCCCAGGGGGACACTCACTGCCCAGGGGGAGACACTCACTGCCCAGAGGGGACACTCACTGCCCAGGGGGGACACTCACTGCCCAGGGGGGACACTCACTGCCCAGGGGGAGACACTCACTGCCCAGGGAGGACACTCACTGCCCAGGGAGGACACTCACTGCCCAGGGGGGCACTCACTGTCCGGGGGGTGACACTCACTGTCTGGGGGTACACTCACTACGCGGGGGTACACTCACTGCCCGGGTGTACACTCAGTGTCTGGGGGTACACTCACTGCCCAGTGGGTACACTCACTGCCTAGGGGTACACTCACTGCCCAGTGGGTACACTCACTGCCTGGGGGTACACTCACTGTCCGGGGGTACACTCGTTGCCTGGGGGTACACTCACTGTCCGGGGGTACACTCGTTGCCTGTGGGTAAACTCACTGTCCGGGGGTACACTCACTGCCATGTGGGTACACTCACTGCCCAGGGGGGCACTCACTGCCCAGGGGGAGACACTCACTGCCCGGGGGGACACTCACTGCCCGGGGGTACACTCACTGCCCGGGGGTACACTCACTGCCCGGGGGTACAGTCACTGTCTGGGGGTACACTCACTGCCCGGGGGTACAGTCACTGTCTGGGGGTACACTCGTTGCCTGGGGGTAAACTCACTGTCCGGGGGATACACTCACTGTCTGGGGGTAGACTCAATGTCTGGGGGTACACTCAATGTCTGGGGGTAAAATCACTGCCCTGGGGGTACACTCACTGCCCAGGGGGGACACTCACTGCCCAGGGGGCACTCACTGCCCAGGGGGAGACACTCACTGCCCGGGGGTACACCCACTGTCCGGGGGGGACACTCACATTCCGGGGGGTCCACTCACTGTCCGGGGTTACACTCACTGCCCGTGTGTACACTCACTGTCCGGGGGTACACTCACTGCCTGCGGGCTACACTCACTGCCCAGCGGGGACATTCACTGCCCAGGGGGGACACTCACTGCCCAGTGGGTACATTCACTGCCCAGGGGGGTACACCCACTGCTCGGGGGTACACTCACTGCCCGGGGGCTACATTCACTGCCCAGGGGGGTACACTCACTGTCCGGGGGTACACTCCTTGCCTGGGGGTACAGTCACTATCTGGGGGTACACTCGTTGCCTGGGGGTACAGCCACTGTCCGGGGGTAGACTCGTTGCCTGGGGGTAAACACACTGTCCGGGGGATACACTCACTGTCTGGGGGTAGACTCAATGTCTGGGGGTACACTCACTGCCCTGGGGGTACACTCACTGCCCTGGGGGTACACTCACTGCCCTGGGGGTACACTCACTGCCAAGGGGGAGACACTCACTGCCCGGGGGCACACCCACTCTCCGGGGGGGACACTCACTGACCGGGGGAACACTCACTGCCTGCGGGCTACACTCACTGCCCAGCGGGGACATTCACTGCACAGGGGGGTACACCCACTGCTCGGGGGTACACTCACTGCCCAGGTGGGACACTCACTGCCCAGGGGGACACTCACTGTCTGGAGGGGACACTCTCTGTCTGGGGGTACACTTAGTGCCCGGAGGGTTCACTCTCTGCCCGGGGGTACACTCACTGCCCGGGGGTACACTCACTGTCCGGGGGTACACTCACTGCCGAGGGTTACACTCACTGCCCGGGGGTACACTCACTGTCCGGGGGTACACTCACTGCCCGGGGGTACACTCACTGTCCGGGGGTACACTCACTGTCCGGGGGTACAATCACTGTCCGGGGGTACAATCACTGCCCAGTGGGACATTCACTGCCAAGGGGGAGGCAGTCACTGCCCAGTGGGTACACTCACTGCCCAGTGGTGTACTCACTGACCGGGGGCACACTCACTGCCCAGGGGGGTACACTCACTGCCCAGGGGGGTACACTCACTGCCCAGGGGCTTCACTCACTGCCCAGGGGGGACACTCACTGCCCAGGGGGGACACTCACTGCCCAGTGGGTACACTCACTGTCCTGGGGGAGACACGCACTGCCCAGTGGGTACACTCACTGCCCGGGGGTACACTCACTGCCCAGGGGTGCACCCATTGGCTGGGGGTACACTCACTGCCCAGGGGTACACTCACTGCCTGGGGGTACACTCACTAACCGGGGGCTACACTCACTGCCCGGGGGCTTCACTCACTGCCCAGGGGGGACACTCACTGCACAGGGGGGACACTCACTGCCCAGGGTACACTCACTGTCTGGGGGTACACTCGTTGCCTGGGGGTACACTCACTGTTTGGGGGTACACTCGTTGCCTGGGGGTACACTCACTGTCCGGGGGTACACTCACTGCCATGTGGGTACACTCACTGCCCAGTAGGTACACTCACTGCCCAGGGGGTACACTCACTGCCAAGGGAGACACTCACTGCCCAGGGGGCTACACAGACTGCCCGGGGGTACACGCACTGCCGGGGGGTACACTCACTGCCCAGTGGGTACACTCACTGTCTGTTGGTACACTCACTGCCTGGGGGTACACTCACTGCCCTGGGGGTACACTCACTGTCCGGGGGTGACACTCACTGTCCGGGGGTACACTCACTGCCCGGGGGGTACCCTCACTGCCCGGGGGTACACTCACTGCCCGGGGTTACACTCACTGCCCGGGGGGTACACTCACTGCCCGGGGGTACACTCACTGTCCGGGGGTACACTCACTGCCCGGGGGGTACACTCACTGCCCGGGGTTACAGTCACTGACCGGTGTTACACTCACTGTCCGGGGTTACACTCACTGCCCAGCGGGGACACTCGCTGCCCAGGGGGGACACTCACTGCCCAGGGGGGACACTCACTGCCCGGGGGTACACTCACTGTCCGGGTGGTGGACACTCACTGCCAGCGGGCTACACTCACTGCCCGGTGGCTTCACTCACTGCCCAGGGGTACACTCACTGCCCAGGGTTACACTCACTGTCCGGGGGTACACTCACTGCCCAGGGGTGCACCCACTGCCCAGGGGGGACACTCACTGCCCAGGGGGGTATACTCACTGCCCAGGGGTACACTCACTGCCCAGGGGTGCACCCACTGCCCAGGGGGGACACTCACTGCCCAGGGGGGTATACTCACTGCCCAGGGGTACACTCACTGCCCAGGGGGGTATACTCACTGCCCAGGGGTACACTCACTGCCCAGGGGTACACTCACTGCCCAGGGGTACACTCACTGACCAGGTGGGACACTCACTGCCCAGAGGGACACTCACTGTCCGGAGGGGACACTCTCTGTCCGGGGGTACACTCAGTGCCCGGAGGGTACACTCGCTGACCGGGGGTACACTCACTGCCCAGGGGGTACACTCATTGCCCAGGTGGGACACTCACTGCCCAGGGGGACTCTCACTGTCCGGAGGGGACACTCACTGCCTGGGGGTACACTCACTGCCCGGCGGGGGGGTGGTGGGGGTACACTCACTGCCCGGGGGTTCACTCACTGTCTGTGGGTACACTCACTGCCCGGGGGTACACTCACTGTCCGGGGGTTCACTCACTGTCCGTGGGTACACTCACTGCCCGGGGGGGTAGACTCACTGTCTGGGGGTACATGCAATATCTGGGTGTGCACTCACTGCCCGGGGGTACACTCACTGCCCGGGGGTTCACTCACTGCCCAGGGGGGTAGACTCACTGTCTGGGGGTACATGCAATATCTGGGTGTGCACTCACTGCCCGGGGGTACACTCACTGTCTGGGGGTACACTCACTGTCCGTGGGTACACTCACTGCCCAGGGGTACACTCACTGCCCGGGGGTTCACTCACTGCCCAGGGGGGTAGACTCACTGTCTGGGGGTACATGCAATATCTGGGTGTGCACTCACTGCCCAGGGGGTACACTCACTGCCCAGGGGGGACACCCACTGCCCAGGGGGGACACTCACTGCCCAGGAGGTACACTCACTGCCTATGGTGGACACTCACTGCCCAGGGGGTACACTCACACCCCAGGGGGTACACTCACTGCCCAGGGTGAGATAATCACTGCCCGGGGGTGCAATCACTGCCCAGGGGTACACTCACTACCCTGGGGGTACACTCACTGCCCAGGTTTACACTCACTGCCCGGGGGTGCACTCACTGCCCAGGGGTACACTCACTGCCCGGGGGTACACTCACTGCCCAGGTTTACACTCACTGCCCGGGGGTGCACTCACTGCCCAGGGGTACACTCACTGCCCGGGGGTACACTCACTGCCCAGGGGGAACACACTGCCCGAGGGTGCACTCACTGTCTGGGCGTACACTCACTGTCCGGGGGACACACTCACTGTCCAGTGATTACACTCACTGCCCAGGGGGTACACTCACTGCCCAGGGGGGTACACTCACTGTCTGGGCGTACACTCACTGTCCGGGGGACACACTCACTGTCCAGTGATTACACTCACTGCCCAGGGGGTACACTCACTGTCCAGGGGGTACACTCACTACCCAGGGGGACAATCACTGCCCGGGGGGGGGGGGGGACACTCACTGTCCGGAGGGGACACTCTCTGTCCGGGGGTACACTCACTGCCCGGGGGTGCACTCACTGCCCAGGGTTACACTCACTTCCCGGGGGTATACTCACTCTCTGGGGGTACACTCACTGCCCTGTGGGTACACTCACTGCCCTGTGGGTACACTCACTGCCCTGGGGGTACACTCACTGCCCTGGGGGTACACTCACTGCCCAGGGGGAGACACTCACTGCCCAGGGGGACACTCACTGCCCAGGGGGACACTCACTGCCCAGGGGGGACACTCACTGCCCAGGGGGACACTCACTGCCCAGGGGGAGACACTCACTGCCCAGTGGGTATACTCACTGCGCTGGGGGGTACACTCACTGCCCAGGGGGAGACACTCACTGCCCAGGGGGACACTCACTGCCCAGGGGGGGGGACACTGCCCAGGGGGGACACTCACTGCCCAGGGGGACACTCACTGCCCAGGGGGAGACACTCACTGCCCAGTGGGTATACTCACTGCGCTGGGGGGTACACTCACTGCTCGGGGGTACACTCACTGCCCGGGGTTCACTCACTGTCCAGGGGTACACTCACTGCCCAACGAAGACACTCACTGCCCAGGGGGGCACTCACTGCCCAACGAGGACACTCACTGCCCAGGGGGGCACTCACTGTCCGGGGGGTGACACTCACTGCCCGGGAGGGACACTCACTGCCCAGTGGGTACACTCACTGTCTGGGGGTACACTCACTGCCCGGGGTACACTCACTGTCTGGGGGTACACTCACTGTTTGGGGGTACACTCCTTGCCTGGGCGGTACACTCACTGTCCGGGGTACACTCACAGTCTGGGAGTACACTCACTGCCTGGGGGTACACTCATTGCCTGGGGGTACACTCACTGTTTGGGGGTACACTCCTTGCCTGGGCGGTACACTCACTGTCCGGGGGTACACTCGTTGCCTGGGGGTACACTCAATACAATAATACAATACAAATCGCTTTATTGGCATGATAAGGTACATCTTATGTTGCCAAAGCATCAAAATACATTTATGGTTGAACACATAAACGCGGTTCCATTCATACAGTGTATAAACAGGTATATCCCTGAGTTTATAAATATACATTCGCCTTGTTTATATATACTCTTGTCTTAGTTTACTGGTTGTCCCTCTGTTCATGGCAAGCTGTAACATAGTGTGCCGCCAGTGTTACACAGCTTCTCTCCTCCCCCAGTAGGAATGGGAGTTTTTGGTTGTCAGTCAGATTTCTGAATTCAGGGCATATTTGTGAGAATTTTTGGTAGAAATTCTCTCTGATGCCCTGATATTTTCCACAGGCTGTGAGGAAGTGCATCTCTGTCTCAACTACTCCCTGACTGCAGTGAGAGCATATCCTGTCTTCTCTTGGCAGCCTGGTCTGCCTGTGTCTGCCTTTTTCGATCGCTAGGCTATGTTCGCTAAGTCTGTACCTTGTCAAGGTTCTTCTCAGTTTGTTATCCTTTACCATGGTCAGGTAATCAGCTATGTTGTATTGTCTGTTTAGGGCCAAGTAGCAATTGAGTTTGCTTTGGGTTTTTGTTGTTTCTGCCCAATATGACAGATATTTTTCCTTTTGCTTAGCGACGATTGTGTTGGGTCGAATTCTTTGTGTTACCCTGTCACTGTCCTGGGACTGGTTATTGTTAGTATTGTTATTAGTTACTTTATTGAGTCCCAGGACTAGTTGACTGAGGGTATTCTTCTTTATGGTCAGCTCTTGGCATTTCAGGGCGTCGTAGTGATAGCATTGGGGGTTGCTCATTTGTAGGTGATTCCAAAATTTGGTGGCTCTTTTTTGGATAGTGATTATTAATGGGTATTGGCCTAGTTCCGCCCTGCATGCGTTGTTTACTGTTTTCCTTTGAGTCCGGAGGATACTTTTACAGAATTCCGCATGTAGGATCTCAATTGGGTGTTTGTCCCATTTTGCAAAATCTTGTTGTGTTAGTGGTCCCCAGACCTCACTGCCATAGAGTGCAATTGGTTCAATTACTGATTTGAAAATTTTGAGCCAAATGCTAATTGGGATTTCTATTTGGATTGATTTTTTGATGGCATTCTTGCTTTCTCTTTCAGTTCATTCACAGCCAGTTTGAAGTTTCCCGTAGAACTGATTTTTAAGCCCAAGTATGTGTAGTGAGTGGTTTGTTCAATTTTGGTTGTTCCTACTGTGAAATTTATTGTGGGTCCATGTTGTTTGGACCTTTGCTGGAACACAAGGACTTTGGTTTTTTGGGGATTTATTGTCAGGGCCCAAGTCTGGCAGTACGACTCCAGCAGGTCCAGGTTCTGCTGTAGACCCTCCTTAGTTGGTGACAGCAGAACCAGGTCGTCGGCATAGAGGAGGAATTTAATCTTGGATTCATATAGGGTGAGGCCGGGTGCTGTAGATTGTTCAAGTAGTTTTGCCAATCCATTAATGTAAATATTAAAGAGTGTCGGTGAGATTGGCGAGCCCTGCGTCACCCCCCACCCCTGTGGGAAGTATTTTGTTTGTTTGTCTCCAATTTTAACTGCACATTTATTGTTTGTATACATTGATTTAATTACATCATATGTTTTCCCTCCTACCCCGCTTTCGATAAGTTTCAGGAATAAACCGTCATGCCAGATGGAGTCGAAAGCCTTCTGGAAATCTACAAAGCATGCGTAGATTTTGCTTTTGTTATGGTGAACGTGTTTGTCAATTAGGGTCTGTAGGGTGAAGATATGATCGGATGTTCTATAGTTTGGCAGGAATCCAATTTGGCTTTTACTCAAGACATTGTGCTCTTCAAGGAAGTTTATAAGTCTTTTGTTTATGATGCTACAGAATACCTTCCCCAGGTTACTGTTTACACAGATGCCTCGATAGTTGTTTGGGTCGATTTTGTCCCCACTTTTGTATATGGGTGTTATGAGTCCTTTGTTCCAGATGTCAGGGAAATAACCGACACTCAGAACCAAGTTGAAGAGTTTTAGGATAGCCAGTTTCAGTTTGTCGTCTGCGTGTTTAATCATCTCGTTTAGTATGCCGTCTGTCCCGCAAGCTTTTCCTGGTCACAGGTCCTTGAGTTTTTCAAGAAGTTCTTTTTCTGTTATTATGGCGTCTAGCGGGTTTTGGTTATCTTTTATGGCCATTTCAAGCTTTTCCAGTTTTTTGCGTATTTGGTGTTGTTCTGGTCCTAGTGTGTTTTTCTGGTATAATTTTTCAACGTGGTTTACCCATGTGTCCCCATTTTGAATGGACAAATCGTCGTGTTGTTTTTTGTGTAGTGTTTTCAAGTTGTCCCAGAAACAATTCGACTCAATGGATTCCTCCATGGAGCTGAGTGTATTCTTAATAAATTGCTCTTTTTTGGTCCTGAGTGTGTTTCTGTATTGTGTTAGCGTCTGACAATAAGTAAGGCGTAATTCCTCGTTTTCTGGATGTCTGTGTTTTTGGTTTGATAGTTTTCTAAGTTTTTTCCTCATGTTATGGCAATCATGGTCCAACCATTTTTCATAGTTTTTTGTTTTGGGTTTGTTCTTGCGAGCTTTCAAGTTTGCATTTGTTGCCAAATTATCAAAAATATTGTTTAGTTTACTAACTGCCCGGTTTACGCCTTCTTTATTGTGAGTGTATATGTTATCCAGAAAGGTGTCTAAGAGAGCTTGAGTTGATGCATTGCTAATTGTTTTCTGGTATTTTTCCGTGTCATTTTTGGCCCATCTGTACGATTTTTTGGTGTTGTACAGTTTACTGGGTTGTGTTTCTATGTTGTTTGTTTCTGTCTTTTTGAGAAACATAGTAATTTGGCTGTGATCTGACAGTGTTGTTTGTGGTTTGACTGTGAATGCTCTGAAAGAGGATGGGTCCAAGTCTGTAATCATATAGTCTACTGTGCTGCAGCCAAGAGGTGAGCAGTAGGTCGATCTTCCTAGGAGGTCTCCTATGAACCTACCATTGACAATGTACAGACCCAGGTTTCGACAGAGCTGTAGTAGCTGTTTACCGTTGGTATTTGACTGCTTGTCGCAGTTATGCCTGTATGGAAGGGAAGGGATGTCAAAGTGGTTATTCCCGAATACGTAATTGTTTCCCTGATTATTGCTGAAGTCTGGTTCTTTGCCCGTTCTTGAATTGAGGTCCCCACAGATCAACACGTTCCCCTGGGCCTGGTATTGGATAATTTCCCCCTCCACTGCCCAGGGGGGACACTCACTGCCCAGGGGGCTACACAAACTACCCGGGGATACACACACTGCCGGGGGGTCGACTCACTGCCCAGTGGGTACACTCACTCTCTGTTGGTACACTCACTGCCTGGGGGTACACTCACTGTCCGGGTGTACACTCACTGCCCTGTGGGTACACTCACCACCCTGGGGATACACTCACTGCCCTGGGGGTACACTCACTGCCCTGGGGGTACACTCACTGCCCGGGCGGGTCAGTCACTGCCCGGGTGGAGACACTCACTGCCCATTGGGTACACTCACTGTCCGGGGGGGACACTCACTGTCCGGGGGTACTCTCACTGCCCGGGGGGTACACTCACTGCCCGGGGGCTTCACTCACTGCCCAGGGGGGACACTCACTGCCCAGCGGGGACACTCGCTGCCCAGGGGGGACACTCACTGCCCAGGGGGACACTCACTGCCCAGGGGGGTACAGTCACTGCCCGGGGGGACACTCACTGTCTGGGGGGTACACTCAATGCTTGGGGGTACACTCACTGTCCGGGTGTACACTCACTGCCCGGGGATACACTCACTGCCCGTGGGTACCCTCACTGCCCAGGGGTACACTCACTGCCCGGGGGTACACTCACTGCCCGGGGTACACTCACTGCCCAGGGGTACACTCACTGCCTGGGGGTACACTCATTGCCCAGGTGGGACACTCACTGCCCAGGGGGACACTCTCTGTCCGGGGGTACACTCAGTGCCCGGAGGGTACACTCACTGACCAGGGGCTACACTCACTGCCCAGGGGGGACACTCACTGCCCGGGTGTACACTCACTGCCCGGGGGCTACACTCACTGCCCAGGGGATACACTCACTGCCCAGGGGTACACTCACTGTCCGGGGGTTCACTCACTGTCCGGGTGTACACTCACTGCCCAGAGGGACATTCACTGTCCAGGGGGAGACACTCACTGCCCAGTGGGTACACTCACTGCCCGGGTGTACACTCACTGCCCAGGGGGTACACTCACTGCCCAGGGGGGACACTCACTGCCCAGGGGGGACACTCACTGCCCGGGTGTACACTCACTGCCCAGGGGGTACACTCACTGCCCAGGGGGAGACACTCACTGCCCGGGGGCTACACTCACTGCCCAGGGGGTACACTCACTGTCCGTGGCTACACTCACTGCCCGTGGGTACACTCACTGCCCAGGGGGGTACACTCACTGTCTGGGGGTACACGCAATATCTGGGTGTGCACTCACTGCCCAGGAGGTACACTCACTGCCCGGGGGGTACACTCACTGCCCAGGGGGTACACTCACTGTCCGGGGGACACACTCACTGTCCAGGGATTACATACTGTCCAGGGGGCACAATCACTGCCCGGGGGCACACTCACTGCCCAACGGGTACACTCACTGCCCAGGGGGGTACACTCACTGCCCAGGGGGTACACTCACTTCCCAGGGGTACACTCATTGTCCAGGGATTACACTCACTGTCCAGGGGGTACACTCACTTCCCAGGGGTACACTCACTGCCCGGGGGTACACTCACTGCCCGGGGGTACACTCACTGCCCGGGGGTACACTCACTGCCCGCGGGTACACTCACTGCCCGTTGGTACACTCACTGCCCAGGATTACACTCACTGCCCGGGGGTACACTCACTGCCCTGTGGGTACACTCGCTGCCCTGTGGGTACACTCACTGCCCTGTGGGTACACTCACTGCCCGTTGGTACACTCACTGCCCAGGATAACACTCACTGCCCTGTGGGTACACTCACTGCCCCGGGGGTACACTCACTGCCCAGGGGTACACTCACTGCCCGTTGGTACACTCACTGCCCAGGATTACACTCACTGCCCTGTGGGTACACTCACTGCCCCGGGGGTACACTCACTGCCCAGGGGTACACTCACTGCCCGTTGGTACACTCACTGCCCAGGATTACACTCACTGCCCAGGATTACACTCACTGCCCGGGGGTACACTCAGTACCCGGGGGCTTCACCCACTGCCCGGGGGTACACTCACTGCCCAGTGGGTACACTCAATGTCTGTTGGTACACTCACTGCCCTGTGGGTACACTCACTGCCCTGGGGGTACACTCACTGCCCTGGGGGTACACTCACTGCCCGGGGGGGTTACTCACAACCCGGGTGGAGACACTCACTGCCCATTGGGTACACTCAGTGTCCGGGAGGGACACTCACTGTCGGGGGTACACTCACTACCCGGGGGTACACTCACTGCCCGGGGGTACACTCACAGCCCGGGGGTACACTCACAGCCCGGGGGTACACTCACAGCCCGGGGGTACACTCACTGCCCGGGGAGACACTCACTGTCCGGGGGTACACTCACTGCCCGGGGGTACACTCACTGCCCGGGGGGTTCACTCACTGCCCGGGGAGACACTCATTGTCCGGGGGTACACTCACTGCCCGGGGGTACACTCACTGCCCGGGGGGTTCACTCACTGCCCGGGGGTACACTCACTGCTCGGGGGTCACTCACTGTCCAGGGGTACACTCACTGCCCGGGGGGTACACTCACTGCCCGGGTGGAGACACTCGCTGCCCATTGGGTACACTCAGTGCCTGGGAGGGACACTCACTGTCGGGGGGGGGCCACTCACTGCCCGGGGGTACACTCACTGCCCGGGGGTACACTCACTGCCCGGGGGTACACTCACTGCCCGGGGGTACACTCACTGCCCGGGGGGTACACTCACAGCCCGGGGGTACACTCACTGCCTGGGGGGACACTCACTGTCCGGAGGTACACTCTCTGCCCGGGGGTACACTCACTGCCCGGGGGGTTCACTCACTGCCCGGGGGTACACTCACTGCTCGGGGGTCACTCACTGTCCGGGGGTACACTCACTGCCCGGGGGTACACTCACTGCCCGGGGGGTACACTCACTGCCCGGGGGTACACTCACTGTTCGGGGATACACTCACTGTCCGGGGGTATACTCACTGTCCGGGGGTACTCTCACTGCCCGGGGGTACACTCACTGTCCGGGGATACACTCACTGCCCGGGGGTACACTCACTGTCCGGGGATACACTCACTGTCCGGGGGTACTCTCACTGCCCGGGGGTACACTCACTGCCCGGGAGGAGACACGCACTGCCCAGTGGGTACACTCACTGTCCTGGGGGAGACACAAACTGCCCAGTGGGTACACTCACTGTCCGGGGGTGGGGGACACTCACTGTCCGGGGGTACACTCACTGCCCAGGGGTGCACTCACTGACAGGGGGTGTACTCACTGCCCACGGGTACACTCACTGCCCGGGGGGCTACACTTACTGTCCGCGGGTACACTCACTGCCCACGGGTACACTCACTGCCCAGGGGGCTACACTTACTGTCTGGGGGTACACTCACTGTCCGGGTGTACACTCACTGCCCGGGGGTACACTCACTGCCCGGGGGTACACTCACTGCCTGGGGGTACACTCACTGCCCAGTGGGTACACTCAATGACTGTTGGTACACTCACTGCCCGGGGGTACACTCACTGCCCTGTGGGTACACTCACTGCCCTGGGGGTACACTCACTGCCCTGGTGGTACACTCACTGCCCGGGGGGGTTACTCACAGCCCGGGTGGAGACACTCACTGCCCATTGGGTACACTCAGTGTCCGGGAGGGACACTCACTGTCGGGGGGGGGCCACTCACTGTCCGGGGGTACGCTCACTGCCCGGGGGTACACTCACTGCCCGGGGGTACACTCACTGCCCGGGGGGTACACTCACAGCCCGGGGGTACACTCACTGCCTGGGGGGACACTCACTGTCCGGAGGTACACTCACTGCCCGGGGGTACACTCACTGCCCGGGGGGTTCACTCACTGTCCGGGGGTACACTCACTGCCCGGGGGTACACTCACTGCCCGGGGGGTACACTCACTGCCCGGGGGTACACTCACTGTCCGGGGATACACTCACTGTCCGGGGGTATACTCACTGTCCGGGGGTACTCTCACTGCCCGGGGGTACACTCACTGCCCAGGGGGGACACTCACTGCCCGGGTGTACACTCACTGCCCGGGGGCTACACTCACTGCCCAGGGGGTACACTCACTGTCCGTGGCTACACTCACTGTCCGTGGCTACACTCACTGTCCGTGGCTACACTCACTGCCCTGTGGGTACACTCACTGCCCAGGGGGTACACTCACTGCCCAGGGGGTACACTCACTGCCCAGGGGGGACACTCACTGCCCAGGGGGGACACTCGCTGCCCAGGGGGTACACTCACTGCCCGGGGGTACACGCACTGCCCAGGGGGTACACTCACTGCCCAGGGGGTACACTCACCGTCCGGGGGGTACACTCACTGTCCAGGGATTACATACTGTTCAGGGGGTACAATCACTGCCCGGGGGCACACTCACTGCCCAGGGGGTACACTCACTGCCCAGGGGGGTACACTCACTGCCCAGGGGGTACACTTACTGCCCGGGCGTACCCTCACTGCCCGGTGGGCGCACTCATTGTCCAGGGATTACACTCACTGTCTGGGGGTACACTCACTTCCCAAGGGTACACTCATTGTCCAGGGATTACACTCACTGTCCAGGGGGTACACTCACTTCCCAGGGGTACACTCACTGCCCAGGGGTACACTCACTGCCCGGGTGGTACACTCACTGCCCTGGGCTACACTCACTGCCCAGGGGGAGACACTCACTGCCCGGGGGTACACTCACTGCCCGGGGGTACACTCACTGCCCAGGGGGAGACACTCACTGCCCGAGGGTACACTCACTGCCTGGGGGTACACTCACTGCCCAGAGGGTACACTCAATGTCTGTTGGTACACTCACTGCCCCGGGGTACACTCACTGCCCTGTGGGTACACTCACTGCCCTGGGGGTACACTCACTGCCCTGGGGGTACACTCACTGCCCTGGTGGTACACTCACTGCCCGGGGGGGTTACTCACAACCCGGGTGGAGACACTCACTACCCATTGGGTACTCTCAGTGTCCGGGAGGGACACTCACTGTCGGGGGGGGCCACTCACTGCCCGGGGGTACACTCACTGCCTGGGGGTACACTCACTGCCCGGGGGGTACACTCACAGCCCGGGGGTACACTCACTGCCCGGGGGTACACTCACTGCCTGGGGGTACACTCACTGCCCAGTGGGTACACTCAATGTCTGTTGGTACACTCACTGCCCGGGGGTACACTCACTGCCCTGGGGGTACACTCACTGCCCTGGGGGTACACTCACTGCCCGGGGGGGTTACTCACAGCCCGGGTGGAGACACTCACTGCCCATTGGGTACACTCAGTGTCCGGGAGGGACACTCACTGTCGGGGGGGGCCACTCACTGCCCGGGGGTACACTCACTGCCCGGGGGTACACTCACTGCCCGGGGGGTTCACTCACTGCCCGGGGGGTTCACTCACTGCCCGGGGGTACACTCACTGCCCGGGGGTACACTCACTGCCGGGGGGGTACACTCACAGCCCGGGGGTACACTCACTGCCCGGGGGGTTCACTCACTGCCCGGGGGTACACTCACTGCCCGTGGGTACACTCACTGTCCGGGGGGCTACACTTACTGTCCGCGGGTACACTCACTGCCCGGGGGGCTACACTTACTGTCCGCGGGTACACTCACTGCCCGGGGGGCTACACTTACTGTCCGCGGGTACACTCACTGCCCGGGGGGCTACACTTACTGTCCGCGGGTACACTCACTGTCCGGGGGCTTCATGCACTGCCCAGGAAGGACACTCACTGCCCGGGGGGTACACTCACTGCCCGGGTGTACACTCACTGCCCGGGGTGTATACTCACAGCCCGTGGGTACACTCACTGCCCGTGGGTACACTCACTGCCCAGGGTTACACTCACTGCCCTGGGGTACACTCTCTTCCCAGGGGTACACTCACTGCCCGGGGGGCTACACTTACTGTCCGCGGGTACACTCACTGTCCGGGGGTACACTCACTGCCCGGGGTGTATACTCACAGCCCGTGGGTACACTCACAGCCCGTGGGTACACTCACTGCCCAGGGTTACACTCACTGCCCGGGGTGTATACTCACAGCCCGTGTGTACACTCACAGCCCGTGGGTACACTCACAGCCCGTGGGTACACTCACTGCCCTGGGGCTTCATGCACTGCCCAGGGGGAGACACTCACTGTCCGGGGGTACACTCACTGTCTGTTGGTACACTCACTGTCTGTTGGTACACTCACTGCCCGGGGTTACACTCACTGCCCTGGGGGTACACTCACTGCCCGGGGGGGTTACTCACAGCCCGGGTGGAGACACTCACTGCCCATTGGGTACACTCAGTGTCCGGGAGGGACACTCACTGTCGGGGGGGGGGGGCCACTCACTGTCCGGGGGTACGCTCACTGCCCGGGGGTACACTCACTGCCCGGGGGTACACTCACTTCCCGGGGGGTACACTCACAGCCCGGGGGTACACTCACTGCCTGGGGGGACACTCACTGTCCAGAGGTACACTCACTGCCTGGGGGTACACTCAGTGCTCGGGGGTCACTCACTGCCCGGGGGTACACTCACTGCCCGGGGGTACACTCACTGCCCGGGGGTACACTCACTGCCCGGGGGTACACTCACTGCCCGGGGGTACACTCACTGCCCGGGGGTACACTCACTGCCCGGGGGTACACTCACTGCCCGGGGGGTACACTCACTGCCCGGGGGTACGCTCACTGTCTGGGGGTACGCTCACTGCCCGGGGGTACACTCACTGCCCGGGGGTACACTCACTTCCCGGGGGGTACACTCACAGCCCGGGGGTACACTCACTGCCTGGGGGGACACTCACTGTCCAGAGGTACACTCACTGCCCGGGGGTACACTCACTGCTCGGGGGTCACTCACTGCCCGGGGGTACACTCACTGCTCGGGGGTCACTCACTGCCCGGGGGTACACTCACTGCCCGGGGGTACACTCACTGCCCTGGGGGTACACTCACTGCCCTGGGGGTACACTCACTGCCCGGGGGGGTTACTCACAGCCCGGGTGGAGACACTCACTGCCCATTGGGTACACTCAGTGTCCGGGAGGGACACTCACTGTCGGGGGGGGCCACTCACTGCCCGGGGGTACACTCACTGCCCGGGGGTACACTCACTGCCCGGGGGGTTCACTCACTGCCCGGGGGGTTCACTCACTGCCCGGGGGGTACACTCACTGCCCGGGGGTACACTCACTGCCCGGGGGGTACACTCACAGACCGGGGGTACACTCACTGCCCGGGGGGTTCACTCACTGCCCGGGGGTACACTCACTGCCCGTGGGTACACTCACTGTCCGGGGGGCTACACTTACTGTCCGCGGGTACACTCACTGCCCGGGGGGCTACACTTACTGTCCGCGGGTACACTCACTGCCCGGGGGGCTACACTTACTGTCCGCGGGTACACTCACTGCCCGGGGGGCTACACTTACTGTCCGCGGGTACACTCACTGTCCGGGGGCTTCATGCACTGCCCAGGGGGGACACTCACTGCCCGGGGGGTACACTCACTGCCCGGGTGTACACTCACTGCCCGGGGTGTATACTCACAGCCCGTGGGTACACTCACTGCCCGTGGGTACACTCACTGCCCAGGGTTACACTCACTGCCCTGGGGTACACTCTCTTCCCAGGGGTACACTCACTGCCCGGGGGGCTACACTTACTGTCCGCGGGTACACTCACTGTCCGGGGGTACACTCACTGCCCGGGGTGTATACTCACAGCCCGTGGGTACACTCACAGCCCGTGGGTACACTCACTGCCCAGGGTTACACTCACTGCCCGGGGTGTATACTCACAGCCCGTGGGTACACTCACAGCCCGTGGGTACACTCACAGCCCGTGGGTACACTCACTGCCCTGGGGCTTCATGCACTGCCCAGGGGGAGACACTCACTGTCCGGGGGTACACTCACTGTCTGTTGGTACACTCACTGTCTGTTGGTACACTCACTGCCCGGGGTTACACTCACTGCCCTGGGGGTACACTCACTGCCCGGGGGGGTTACTCACAGCCCGGGTGGAGACACTCACTGCCCATTGGGTACACTCAGTGTCCGGGAGGGACACTCACTGTCGGGGGGGGGGCCACTCACTGTCCGGGGGTACGCTCACTGCCCGGGGGTACACTCACTGCCCGGGGGTACACTCACTTCCCGGGGGGTACACTCACAGCCCGGGGGTACACTCACTGCCTGAGGGGACACTCACTGTCCAGAGGTACACTCACTGCCCGGGGGTACACTCACTGCTCGGGGGTCACTCACTGCCCGGGGGTCACTCACTGCCCGGGGGTACACTCACTGCCCGGGGGTACACTCACTGCCCGGGGGTACACTCACTGCCCGGGGGTACACTCACTGCCCGGGGGTACACTCACTGCCCGGGGGTACACTCACTGCCCGGGGGGTACACTCACTGCCCGGGGGTACACTCACTGTCTGGGGGTACGCTCACTGCCCGGGGGTACACTCACTGCCCGGGGGTACACTCACAGCCTGGGGTTACACTCACTGCCCTGGGGGTACACTCACTGCCCGGGGGGGTTACTCACAGCCCGGGTGGAGACACTCACTGCCCATTGGGTACACTCAGTGTCCGGGAGGGACACTCGCTGTCGGGGGGGGGGCCACTCACTGTCCGGGGGTACGCTCACTGCCCGGGGGTACACTCACTGCCCGGGGGTACACTCACTTCCCGGGGGGTACACTCACAGCCCGGGGGTACACTCACTGCCTGGGGGGACACTCACTGTCCAGAGGTACACTCACTGCCCGGGGGTACACTCACTGCTCGGGGGTCACTCACTGCCCGGGGGTCACTCACTGCCCGGGGGTACACTCACTGCCCGGGGGTACACTCACTGCCCGGGGGTACACTCACTGCCCGGGGGTACACTCACTGCCCGGGGGTACACTCACTGCCCGGGGGGTACACTCACTGCCCGGGGGTACACTCACTGTCTGGGGGTACGCTCACTGCCCGGGGGTACACTCACTGCCCGGGGGTACACTCACTTCCCGGGGGGTACACTCACAGCCCGGGGGTACACTCACTGCCTGGGGGGACACTCACTGTCCAGAGGTACACTCACTGCCCGGGGGTACACTCACTGCTCGGGGGTCACTCACTGCCCGGGGGTACACTCACTGCTCGGGGGTCACTCACTGCCCGGGGGTACACTCACTGCCCGGGGGTACACTCACTGCCCGGGGGTACACTCACTGCCCGGGGGGTACACTCACTGCCTGGGGGTACACTCACTGTCCGGGGATACACTCACTGTCCGGGGGTACTCTCACTGCCCGGGGGTACACTCACTGCCCGGGAGGAGATACGCACTGCCCAGTGGGTACACTCACTGTCCTGGGGGAGACACACACTGCCCAGTGGGTACACTCACTGTCCGGGGGGGGGGACACTCACTGCCCGGGGGGTACACTCACTGCCCACGGGCTACACTCACTGCCCGGGGGCTTCATGCACTGCCCAGGGGGGACACTCACTGCCCGGGGGTACACTCACTGCCCGGGGTTGCACTCACTGTCCGGTGGTACACTCACTGCCCACGGGTACACTCACTGCCCGGGGAGCTACACTTACTGTCTGCGGGTACACTCACTGTCCGGGTGTACACTCACTGCCCGGGGGGTACACTCACAGCCCGGGGGTACACTCACAGCCCGGGGGTACACTCACTGCCCGCGGGTACACTCACTGCCCAGGGTTACACTCACTGCCCAGGGGTGTACTCATTGCCCTGGGGTACACTCTCTTCCCAGGGGTACACTCACTGCCCGGGGAGGACACTCGCTGCCCGGGGGGTACAATCACTTCCCAGGGGTACACTCACTGCCGGGGGGGACACTTACTCTCCGGGGGACACTCACTGTCCGGGGTTACACTCACTGCCCAGTGGGGACACTCACTGCCAGGGGAGACACTCACTCTCCAGGGGGACACTCACTCTCCGGGGGTACACTCACTGCCCGGGGGTACAATCACTTCCCAGGGGTACACTCACTGTCAGGGGCTACACTCACTGTCCGGGGGGTACACTCACTGTCCGGGGGGTACATTCACTGCCCGGGGTGACACTCACTGTCCGGGGGTACACTCACTGTCCGGGGGTACACTCACTGCCCAGGGTGTACAATCACTTCCCAGGGGTACACTCACTGCCAGGGGCTGCACTCTCTGTCCGGGCGGACACTCACTGTCCGGGGGTACAATCACTTTCCAGGGGTACAGTCACTGCCAGGGGCTACACTCACTGTCCTGGGGGACAATCACTGCCCGGGGGGTACACTCATTGCCCAGGGGTGCACTTCGGGGACGAGTTTGGTGAGGTGGGGTCTCTTCTGGGGACATTGTTTGCATGGGGCGTCAGTACCTCATCCGGGGACTGTCCCTGGAAAATGGGTATGGAACCCTTCTTCTGTACCTTTTGCTCAGATTCATGTGGCCTGATGGAGGCTCTATGAGTGAAAAGGCTTCATTAAAGTAGAGCAGCGAACGGCAATGGATCCGCTGCACCTGCAGCAACCGAGCAGAGCAAAGGGGCTGAATTTCCTTCTCCTGCTGCACCAGGGTATTTTTGGGAGAGGTTCAGAGAGACCACGCCTCCCATCATACGTACGGAGCATGGTCGGAGAATTCCTGAGGAAATTTACCCCCACCAATAAAATAGACAATGGCTGGGAGATTTCTCCGAGCTCCTCCCGCTTGGCGTTATTTTGCCGTAAGTGGAGCGTAAGCCGATCTGATGAATTACCTGGCCTTAATTCCGCCACATTACAAGACCCTTCCACTCCTGACAACAGAGCCAACCTCAGCAAGGGCACCCTCTGGTCTTATCACAGATCACAGAATCACAGAAACCTCACAGTACAGATAGAGGCCATTTCGGCCCATCGAGCCTGCACCGACACATATCCCACCCGATCCCTGTAACCCCTACACCAACACATACCCCACCCTATCCCCGTAACCCCACGTATTTAATCCCCCTAACACTAAGTGTCAATTTATCATAGCCAATCAACCTAACCCGCACATCTTTGGACTGTGGGAGGAAACCGGAGCACCCGGAGAAAACCCACGCAAACACGGGGAGAATGTGCAAACTCCACACAGACAGTCACCCGAGGCCGGATTCGAACCCGGGTCCCTGGCGCTGTGAGGCAACAGTGCTAACCACTATGCCACCATGCTGCCCTTAGTCGTGCCTCAGTGAGCAGTACCCTCGTCTTAGAGTCAGTCAGTTATGGGTTCAAGTCCCACTGCAGAGATTTTTGCACAGAAAACGAAACTGACACTCCCGTGCAATACTGTTGGAGGTGCCGTCTTTTGGATGAAACATTAAACCGAGGCTCCGTCTGCTCTCTCAAGTGGATGTAAAAGATCCCTGGGCACTATTTTGAAGAAGAGCAGGGGAGTTATCCCTGGCATTCTGGCTAATATTTATCCCGCAATCAACATCACTAAAACAGATGATCCGGTCATTATCACGTTGCTGTTTGTGGGAGCTTGCTGTGCGCAAATTGGCTGCATTTCAAAAAAGGTGGTAGAGAGAAAACGGGGAATTACAGACCGGTAAGCCTGACATCGGTAGTGGGGAAATGCTAGAGTCCATTATAAAAGATGTAACAGCAGAGCACTTGGAAAACAGTGACCGGATCAGAAAAAGTCAACATGGATTTACAAAAGGTAAATCATGCTTGACTAATCTACTGGAATTTTTTGAGGATGTAACTTGTAGAATAGATAAGGGAGAACCAGTGGATGTGGTGTATTTGGACTTTCAGAAGGCTTTCGATAAGGTCCCGCATAAGAGATTAGCGTGTAAAGTTAAGGCACATGGGATTGGGGGCAAGGTACTGACTTGGATAGAGAACTGGTTGGCAGACAGGAAGCAAAGAGTTGGAATAAACAGGTCTTTTTCCGAGTGCAGGCAGTGACTAGTGGGGCACCGCAGGGATCGGTCCTAGGACCCCAGTTATTCACAATATATATAAATGATCTAGACGAGGGAACTAGATGTAATATCTCCAAGTTTGCAGATGACACAAAGCTGGGTGGGCATGTGTGCTGTGAGGAGGATGCTGAGAAACTCCAGGATGATTTGGACAGGTTGGGTGATTGGGCAGAAGCATGGCAGATGCAGTATAATGCGGATAAATGCGAGGTTATCCACTTTGGTGGCAAAAACAGGGAGGCAGATTATTATCTGAACGGCAATAGATTGGGAGAAGGGGAAGTGCAACAAGACCTGGGTGTCCTTGTGCACCAGTCGCTGAAGGTAAGCATGCAGGTGCAGCAGGCGGTTAAGAAGGCAAATGGTATGTTGGCCTTCGTAGCGAGAGGGTTCGAGTACAGGAACAAGGATGTCTTGCTGCAGTTGTACAGGGCCTTGGTGAGACCACACCTTGAGTATTGTGTGCAGTTTTGGTCACCTTATCTGAGGAAGGATGTTCTTGCCATGGAGGGAGTGCAGCGAAGAGTCACCAGACTGATACCTGGGATGGCAGGAATGTCGTATGAGGAGAGATTGGGTCGATTGGGCTTATACTCGCTGGAGTTTAGAAGAATGAGAGGAGATCTCATTGAAACTTATAAAATTCTAACAGGATTAGACAGACTAGATGCAGGAAGGATGTTCCTGATCGCCGGGGAGTCCAGAACCAGGGGTCACAGTCTAAAGATAAGGGGTAAGCCATTTAGGACAGAGATGAGGAGGAATTTCTTCACCCAGAGAGTGGTGAACCTGTGGAATTCGCTACCACAGAAGGCAGTGGAGGCCAATTCATTAAATATATTCAAGAAGGAGTTAGATATATTTCTTAAAGCTAAAAGGATCAAGGGATATGGGGAGAAGACAGGGACAGGGTACTGAATTTGGATGATCAGCCATGCTCTCATTGAATGGCGGAGCAGGCTCAAGGGGCCGAATGGCCTACTCCTGCTCCTATCTTCTGTTTCTATGTTTCTATTACATCAGTGACTACACTTCAAAATGTACTTCATTGGCTGTAAAGCGCTTTGGGACGTCCTGAGATCGTGAATGGCGACAGACACTTCAGATGAGGATTCTGTCTCTTAAGTGCCAACGGAGATCTAAGCTCAGATCGTACAATAATATTTACAGGCAGTGCTGCCTCATTTAAATATCTGGGTGATCAGAAAGAGAGAGAGGAAAAGCGTGAAGTGGAAGGGAGAGGGTGAAAAGCGCAAAGAGGGACCAGAGCAGCCATTAGCGCCAGCTGTACAAGGTGGTCTGGATCCCAAGCTCCTTGCCTCTCTATTTGATGAGATGGCAGAGTGTGACTCACATTCCTTGGGTTGAAATCGTGCTCTGCTATATTAGCAATGTACATGTTACCCTGTTTGTTTAAAGCCACTTTTACATTGTTTACATTCTGACGAAAGGTCATCAACCTGAAACGTTAACTTTGTTTCTCTCTTCACAGATGCTGCCTGACCTGCTGAGTTTCTCCAGCATGTTTGTTTTTTCGCAGTACAGCTAATCCCACTTCTCTGCCCAGTATATTGCTTAATTCCAGGGAGGGGGTTGTACATTTCCCTGAGGGGCGGGATTTCTCTCGATCTCCCACTACTCATTCAGCATTACATCGCAAGAAACCCCGGGAAACTTCATCCCACAAAGACCATATTCACGCCATTTCTCCGAGGTTGCAAAGTTTCGGCGGGAGTTTTGGAGGGGACCCACTAGGGAAATTTTACCTCTCGGTGATTTTGAGATGCCGGGTAGAATTTCCAGAGGCAAGCCACGCATTGCTCAGCATGCTCCCTGGGCTGACAGCGGCTGAGCTTGTGGATCAAAGTGAATGAAACCTTTTCTCAGGAAGCTTTAAATGTTGTGACGCAGAAGATGAGATGCTGATGTCCTTGAACCTCATATCACTGATAATAAACTTTCAAGTTTGAGTAAACATAGAATAAAAGTTGGTAAAGCACATTGTAAATACCTATCTTGTGAAAATGGGGGCTCAGGACTTGACAAGCTTGCTTTGGACAAGGAAAACCATTTGGCCCATCTATAATCCCCCCATTGCAGCATCCAGGTGTTTCTTCAGTGCATCCCGCATTTTTGCCTCCACTACTCTATTTGGAGGTTTGTTCTACAGAGTGATCACTCTTCGTGTGAAGAAAAATTTCCTGATATCAGTCATAAAATTACCATTATCTCATAAAACAGCAAGTGTGGTCACACTGCACCATTTTAACACCTCAGCTGGAAGATTTAAGAGAGCATGAGAACATAAGAAATAGGAGCAGGAGTAGGCCATACAGCCCCTTGAGCCTTCTCCGTCATTCAATAAGATCATGGCCGATCATCGACCTCAACTCACTTTCCCGCCCGATCTCCATATCCCTTGACTCCCTTATCGTTCAAAAATCTGTCTACCTCCACCTTAAGTATACTCAATGACCCAGCCTCCACAGCTCTCTGGGGTAGAGAATTCCACAGATTCACAAGCCTCTGAGAGAAGAAATTCCTCCTCATCTCAGCCTTAAAAGGCCAACCCCTTATCCTGAGACTATGTCCCCCTAGCTCGAGACACTCCAGCCAGGGGAAACAACCTCTCAGCATCTACCCTGTCAACCCCCCTCAGAATCTTGTATGTTTCAATGAGATCACCTCTCATTCTTCTAAACTCCAGAGAGTATCGGCCCATTCTACACAATCTCTCCTCATAGGACAGCCCTCTCATCCCAGGGATCAATCTAGTGAACCTTCGTTGCACCGCCTCCAAGGCAAGTATATCCTTCCTTAGATAAGGAGACCAAAACTGTGCCCAGTACTCCAGGTGTGGTCTCACCAAGGCCCTGTACAATTGTAGCAAGACTTCCTTACTCTTATACTCCAGGCCCCTTGCAATGAAGGCCAACATGCCATTTGCCTTCTTTACTGCTTGCTGTACCTGCATGCTACCGCTCTGTGTTTCCTGCACAAGGACACCCAAATCTCTCTGAACACCAACATTTGAAAGTTTCTCACCATTTAAAAAATATTCTGTATTTCTATTCTTCCTACCAGTAATTTACTGTGATGGAAATGTTCTATTTGTTATAGATTAACATTGTGATTACATTATATACTTTAATTTGGGTATATGTTTGAAAAGGAAAGATTTCCATGGCTGTGGGGAAAGAGCAGGGGGAGTGGGACTAATTGGAGAGCTCTTTCAAAGAGCCGGCACAGGCATGATGGGCCGAATGGCCTCCTTCTGTGCTGTATGATTCTATGGGGGGAAAATTGAGTTGCTTTTCTTGGGCGGTAACAGGGCACAAAGCAACTAGCGCCCAGGCGTGGCGCCGCCCACGCCTCCCGCGAAATTCAGCGGGAGGTTAGCGGTGGCGCTAACCGGTAGCGCCCCGTGGTGCTGCGCCGCCGGCGATGACATCATCACTGTGTGCAGCGCCCCGGCCACGATCTTCAGGAGCGCCCCCTGACTTACCGCTGGAAGTTATGTCCGACGGGGTCAGGGGGGCTACCTGCGGCCGGGGAGGCGCTATTTAAAGGCGAGGTGCGGGGCGGCCTGCCAGCACCAGCCTGTGCTCCCGTCCCCGGACTCCTGAATGGCCCCCCCGCCCCGTGGAGTGCCGGCTGTGCTTCAAGAGCCCGGCACTTCTCTTGAGTGCCGGGCTCTTTTGCCGGCACTTCCGATCCCTGGGGGCCCAGCTGGGCCCTAGGTCGCGCTGTGCAAGGCCCCTCCCCTCTAAGAAGGGGAGGAAGGCCTGCAATACTGTGGCACGTAGCTCGGCGATATTGACTCGCAGCGCTCCAAGAGGGATGCGGGGCGCTTCCAGTCGCTTCCAGTTGGGTCAATAATGAAATAATTCTCCCTTGTGTATTTTTCACAGGTAAGATAACCTGTCTAACGTTTATTATGCAGATGTTTACTTAGACTCTTCGTGATATCTTCCTGATTAAAACTTATATTTATGTTTCCAAACACTGAAGACCGTATAATATCGTGCAATGCAAAGAGGTGCAATCAAATATCAAAGTCACTGACAGCAAATGCAGTGTCTAATTTCAATACACTCCACACTATCAGTGAGTAATGGGTTTTTATCGCAGGGATCTCTGATTTTCCTCTTTAAAGAACTGTGTGACTTTATGCACTGCCGGAGTCTCTTGCTTTGATGGGGCAATCTAAGTACCCTTAGAGTCAGTCTCATAGGGCGATGAAGCCAATAAGGCTCCCCTGTCTAGAAGGGCTGGATATAGGGGCACAGCCAGAACGTGTGCCACGGAGCTGTTTACCAGACTGCATTACTATATTGCGCAGGTCCAAAGCTTTATGCATCACAAGGAACTGATCACCAGTCCAGTTATTGCTACATTAAACTCCTACTCAGAACTCATAAGGTCATCAGCAATGATTATATATCATCCTTAGAACTAAAAATCAAATCACTATCTACACTTACATATTGTAGAAATAGAGCAATACAGAAACCATCGAATCACAGAAACTGACAGCACAGAAGGAGACCATTCGGCCCATCGTGCCTGTGCTGGCCCTTTGAAAGAGCAGCCATGCTTCTTGTCCCAAACCCTGTCAGCTCCTCATCCTCAAGAACCCGTCCAACTCCCTTTCAAAATTATTTATGGAATCACCTTGTCAGGTCGAGCATTCCAGATCCCAACAACTCTCTGAGTGAAAAGATTTCTCCTGATCTCCCCTCTAGGTTTTGAATCTATGATCTCTGGTTATTGATCCACTTGCTAGAGGGAATATTTTTTCTCTCTCTACTCTATCAAAACCTCTCATCAGCTTGAAAACCTCGATTAGGTCACCTCTTAACCGTGTCTGTTCCAAGAAGAACACTCCTAACTTTTCCAACCTCTCCTCATAACTGAAGTCCCTCATTGCTGGTAATATCCTGGGAAACCTCCTCCGTACCCGTTCTAAGGAGTGGAAGAATTAAATCTGTGTTTACTTCAGGGAGTTTAGATACACAAGGTTATATTCTGCAGAAAACACCATCTATAAATCTTCCTGTCGAAACAAAAATCTTTACTCTCTCACTTTCTCCTCGTATGACAGCTTATATAAAACCTTTAACACAGAAAAACAGCCCAAGACACGTCACAGAGGCACAATCAACAAAACAGATGCTGAGCCAGAGAAGGAGATTATTAGGAGGAGTGACCATGGTCCAAGAGGTGAGTTTTAAGGTGGGTCTTAAAGTAGGCAATGGATGTGGAGCGGTAGCGGGGTTTAGGGAAGGAATTCCAGTGCGTGGAGCCTACGTGGTTGTAGGAACAGCTGACAATAGTGGGTCGAAGGCAGGGCAGATGCACAGAAGCCAGAGACAGAGGAATGGAGAGTTCAGTGTAGGTTGTAGGGATGGAGGAGCTTATAGAGATTAGGTGAGACCATACTAATATCCAATAACTTGTACTAAATCATGCTAGTATAATGTGACAATATGAGAAAGAATTTTAACTCCTGGAATTTGGGTTGGTAGAATGTGCGGCCTGTCCCCCAGGGGCAGCTGTCAGAGACCCAGTCCAGTTCAATGGCCAGGCCTCCTTTGAATGCAGCCAATGAGAGAGACAGCTCGCTGGGTTGAGGATGGCGAATATCGGGTGGAACCAAGGCCACCCAGCTCCACTCAGGTAAGTCTTGGGATGGGGTGGGTGGGGGTTCAGGAGGGTTTTACGAACACAGAAAGGTGGGAGCCAGGGGGGCAGCCGCCTAAACCTCCTTCGTGGGGCTGGGGGCAGCACTCCTGCTCCTCCACGCACCAATTTCTACATCTACCTGTAAAGGTCTCCGTTTCTTGCCCACCAGGTTTACTGAGTTTACATAGATACATAGATACATAGAAGATAGGAGCAGGAGTAGGCCATTCGGCCCTTCGTGCCTGCTCCGCCATTTAATGAGATCATGGCTGATCCTTTAATTCAGTATCCCGTCCCCGCCTTCTCTCCGTAACCCTTAACCCCTTTTGCCCGTAGAAATATATCTAATTCCCTCTTAAATATATTTAATGAGCTGGCGTACACTGCCCTCTGTGGCAATGAGTTCCACAGGTTCACCACTCTCTGAGTGAAGAAATTCCCCCTCATCTCTGTCCTAAATGGTTTAGCCCTTATCCTTAAATTATGTCCTCTAGTTCTGTTCTCACCCGCCAAGGGAAACATTCCTTCTGCATCCAGTCTGTCTAGACCTGTCAGAATTTTATACACTTCTATGAGGTCCCCTCTCAATCTTCTAAACTCCAGTGTGTACATCCCTAAACTACATAGTCTCTCCTCATAGGTCATTCCCGCCATTCCTGGTATCAGCCTGGTGAATCGCCGCTGCACCCCCTCCATGGCAAGAACATCCTTCCTCAGATGAGGCGACCAAAACTGTACACAGTACTCGAGGTGTGGTCTCACCAGTGCCCTGTACAGCTGCAGCAAGGTATCCCTGTTCCTGTATTCTAACCCTTTTGCTATGAAGGCCAGCATACCGTTTGCCTTCTTGACCGCCTGTTGCACCTGCATGCTCGCCTTCAGTGACTGGTGTACAAGAACACCCAGGTCTCTCTGTACTTCCCCCTCTCCCAATCTATTGCCATTTAAATAATAATTTGCCCTCCCGTTCCTGCACCCAAGGTGGATAACTTCGCACTTGTCCACATTATAGTGCATCTGCCATTTATCCGCCCAATCGCCCAGTCTGTCCAAATCGCTCTGGAGCTTCCTGGTCTCTTCCTCTGAGCCCACCCCACCTCCTAGTTTAGTGTCGTCTGCAAATTTGGAAATGCTGCATCCGACTCCCTGATCCAGGTCATTAATGTAAATTGTGAACAGCTGGGGGCCCAGGACAGATCCCTGTGGTACCCCACTTGTTACTGCCTGCCATTCAGAAAATGAGCCGTTTATTCCAACTCTCTGTTTTCTATCTGACAGCCAGTTCCCTATCCACGCCAAAACTTTCCCCTTTATCCCATGAGCCTCAATTTTCCATGCTAATCTTTTATGTGGGACCTTATCGAAGGCCTTTTGGAAGTCCAGGTACACCACATCTACTGGCTCTCCCCCATCTATTCTACCAGTTACTCCCTCAAAAAATTCCAATAGATTAGTCAAGCACGATTTACCCTTTGTAAATCCATGTTGACTCTGTCCTATCCTGTCCCCATTTGCTAAGTGCTCCGCTATTTCATCCTTAATGATGGACTCCAGCATTTTGCCCACAACTGATGTAAGGCTTACAGGTCTGTAATTACCTGCTTTTTCCCTACCCCCCTTTTTGAATAGTGGGGTAACGTTAGCTACCCTCCAATCCATCGGCACTGTTCCCGAGTCTAATGAATTCTGAAAAATCATCCTTAGTGCATCCGCTATCTCTAGGGCCACCTCCTTCAGTACCCTAGGATGCATGTTATCAGGCCCTGGGGATTTGTCCACCTTCAATCCCTTTAGCTTCCTTAACACCATATCCTTAGAGATATTGATTTGCGTCAGTTCCTCCTTTGCCAATGTCCCTATTTTTCCCGATATCCCAGGGAGGTTTTTTGTGTCTTCCTTCGCCCTATACTGTCATGTTAATTTGCTCCTTGAACCCCATGCCAATTTTTGAATCATGGGGTGGGGTGGGCGCTATTTTAACCCTACCTGACTGGCGGAAACCGGGTGGTAAAATTGCCCAGGTTACTTACCCGCCCAAAGCTGACGGGCTCCCAATGACGTCATCAGGACCTGACTGCAGTTTCGCCTCGGCAGACTGAGCAGGACGCGGCAGTGAGTTTCCCACCAGGCCAACCCAGCGAGGAGGAGGATCGAGGCCAGAAGAAGCCCGGAAAGGTAAGTTTTTAAACTTTTTTTTGTACATTCTTTGTGGAGCCAGGAAGAGCAGGATTGCTCCTGTCTGTGGGGCCCTCATGGAAAGTTTAGCCCTCCCCTGCCGTGGAATCGCGATCACGAAACCCCCATGGCATGGCCCTGGCAGCCAATACCACGTGATTACCTGCCTCTTCCCAATGCCTTCTCACCCAAACATCAGGTCTCTGGTTGACAAGAGTAAAGGTAATTGAACGCATAGCGTACGTCTTTCATCCGCAGAAATTGTAAACCCAATGGGAAGCCATGAAGGCAGCAATGTATCAGCTCAGTGGGTAGTATTCTCAAGTCTAAGTTAGAAGGTTGTAGGTTCAAGCCCCACTACAGAGACTTGGGCCTAGAAATTCAGTTGCGTTCGCCAGCCGTTAGCACCATAAGAGGAGTAGATTTCGAGCGCTAGGCACTTTGCGCCCGGGCGCAGAGCGATCTGCGCCTACGCCCAACTTCAGTTGACATTTTGCGCCGGCGCAAAGTGTTTACGCGCGCTCAGCTGCGCGCGCACCTTATGACGTCATTTCGTCGTGCAACGCCGTTTGTGCGCCCCAAACCGGAACTTCAGTGGCGCCCGCCCAATGTGGGCGTGGCGCTGTTAAGAACTGTGAAGTGGAATGCAGCAGAGGCCCTGCGGGCCTCGGGGAGCGCTAATTAAAGGGCACTTAGACTGAGGTATAAAGGCCAGCCATTTTGCTGCAATGACTTTAGTGCTTTGGATTTCTGGACAGAGACCAAGGAACAGACCTTACTGATTTGGGACAACATAGGAGAGGTATTTTTGGCTTCTGGCCAGAGCTTGGAAATTTGACTCATTGTGATTTGACTGTTTGCAAGTATATTATGGGGGCTGCATGGGGTTCCAACCCTCAGTTCCAGCATTATGTGCGAAGGGCTCGCAGACGCTGTGTGAGAGGGGCAGCCATGCCTAGACGCAGAGGGGCCATCAGGCGTCGGCAACGTAGGCCTTACCCACTCAGGGAATACCGGCAGCAGGTGTCCTATCTCACCATGACTGCCGCGCATTGTGTGAAGAGGCTGCGCTTCAGAAGGGAGGTGGTTGCAGAGATCTGCCAGCTGCTTCACAGAGATCTGCGTCCACAGCTGATGTGCAGGACGTCTCTGTCGGTGGAAGTGAAGGTCACGGTGGCTCTGAACTTTTATGCAAGCGGCTCCTTCCAAGCCGCTGCTGGGGACATAGCGAACATCTCCCAGTTTGCCGTGCATCGCTGCATCCGGCAGGTCACCGATGCTCTTTTCGCAAGGAGACACCAATTCATCTCCTTCCCCATGACCCTAGAGAGGCAGGAGCAGCGTGCAGTCGGATTTGCCAGGATCGCCGACTTCCCCATGGTGCAGGGCGCCATTGACTGCACGCATGTGGCTATGCGGGCACCTATCGACAATGCCGAGGATTACCGCAACCAGAAGGGCTACCATTCCCTCAATGTACAGCTGGTGTGTGACCACAGACAGTGCATCCCAGCTGTCAATGCCCGCTTTCCAGGAAGCAGCCACGATGCATTTATCCTGCGCCAGACTACTGTGGCTGACATGTTCCAGGCACAGCCTCCCCCAAGGGGATGGCTTATCGGGGACAAGGGCTACCCTTTGTGCACATGGCTCATGACCCCGCTCCGCGCGCCCAGGACCCCTGCTGAGGAGGCATACAACGAAAGCCATCAAGCCACAAGGAACATCATAGAGCAAACGATTGGCGTCCTCAAGCAACGGTTCCACTGCCTGGATCGTTCCGGCGGATCTCTACAGTATTCGCCGGATAGAGTCTCCCAGTTCGTCGTCGTTTGCTGCATGCTGCACAACCTGGCTATCAGCAGGACTCAGGCACTGCCACCTCACGTTGGACCACCACCTCAGGAGGAGGAGCAGGAGGAGCATGAGGAGGAGGAGGAGGAGGAGGAGGAGGAGGAGTACCAGCCCAGGAGGGAGCCACAAGGTCCAAGGGCCGTCCGCCGGCGGCTTATTGAACGACACTTCTAGGCCCCCTGTCAGGGAATGGCTTGTGGCAATGAACGCACCTGAATGCAGCCGCTCCGCAAGCCCTCAGCCGGTTAACGCAACAACCACTTGAAACATGACACATGGACAAGCTGAATAAATAAAAAGCTTTATTTAACAAACTCAGGGCCCTTCCCACATGAAACACAAAAACAGACAAGACCCCCAAAAAACAGTCAAAAACATATCTCACTCCCACAACCTGGGGAGGAATAACAAAACTTGTCCATCCAATTGGCCTTCATCCTCGGCCTTACCAAGACAAACCCCCCCATACAGAACACAAACACCCCCATCTAAAAAAACATTTGCCATCATCTTCGGCCTTACCAAAATAAACCCCCCCCATACAGAACACAAACACCCCCATATAAAAAAACATTTGGCAACATACTCTACTTGGTGTGCCGAGAGGGCGAGTCCTTGTGCAGGCTTCTCGGCCCCTGCCCGACCTGCTGCTCCGCCTCAACCTGGGCCCTGTGGGTGTTGCAAGGCTGGGGGAAGGCTCCTGAGGGGCACAAAACGTGACGGCAGATGCCCTTGGGGGTCAGCCTAGACGAGGTCCGGCCCTGGAGGGGCCGGCTGCTGACTGCTGCAGCTGTGGCTGGGCAGCATCAGTCTCTCCAGCAGCTCGTCGCAGCTTTGCTGGGGGAGTGGCAGTGGCGGCTGCAGCAATGGGGGCAAGCTGGCTGATGCCAGGCGCTCGCTGGTCGCCAGAGACACTGGCACTCGGCCGGGCTGGCACTGCAGCAAGCGCAGCAATCTGGTGAAGGCCAGACCGCTGTGCTGCAGCAGCGCGGCGGGTGCCCTGGCGATGCGTCCGTGACACAGCGAGTGTGGCAGAAGTGAGTGCCCATACTGCCCTGGTCTGTGCCCGCATCAGACCAGCCAGTGACTGCACGGCACCACTCATGAACTCTCGACTCGCGTCCTGTGCTGCCGCGAGTTGTTCGACACCCCTGGCCTGTGAGTCCCCGAAATCGGCCACACTATGAGCCAGGGACTCAATGGCCTGAGGCAACTGTCCCACAACCCCCATGAACTCGGTGTGGCGCCGCTCCGAATCCGCGGACATTTGATCAAGGAGGCGCACCTCCTGGGCAAGGACCATCTCTGGACTGGAGGCCAGACTCTCCCTCTGGGGAGAAGGCCGCCGAGCTGGCCGACCCTTCCCGCGTGGCTGGACGCCACTGGGCCCAGCAACTGCCCTCCCCTGCAACACTTCCCCCCTCTGGGGAGAAGGCAGCCGTGCTGCCCGACCCTTCCCGCGTGGCTGGACGCCACTGGGCCCAGCAACTGCCCTCCCCTGCAACACTTCCCCCCTCTGGGGAGAAGGCAGCCGTGCTGCCCGACCCTTCCCGCGTGGCTGGACGCCACTGGGCACAGGAGCTACACCTCCCTGCAACACTTCCCCCTGGCTCTCCTCCAGGCAAGACGTGTCCCCTCCATTGCCATCCCCTGGCGCGGATGAGGGTTCCCTCGATGTGCCGCCTTCCTCTTGGTCCTCGTCATCCTCCTCTTCCGAGGGACTGACACTCGCAGCTTCAGGGACCTCCTCCTCACCAGCTGAAAGCAGGAAGGCACAAGAGTAGCTTTAGAGTGAGGACGGGGCGTCAGCGAGGGAGGCATGAGTGGTGGCATTCTGCGCATTGGTGGGACAGTGGCAAAGGATGTAGATCTGAAGCGCAAGGGGAACGAGAGAGGTCCAAACGGTCATGTCCTTACCATTGGGGCCCAGCACAGGGTCGGCATCTCCAATAGCAACGGGGCCAATCACCCGGGCACGCATGAGTCGAGCCACGCACTCCTCCAGGTCACTGAGCTCCTGGAACTGGACACGGCCTCCCCCGGTGACAGTCCGGCTCTTCAGATTCTGGGCCAGCTTGGCCTGCAAGAGAAAGGACGGCCTCTAAGTACAGTGTGGTGCCCTGTTGTGTGCACTGCCTCCCATGGTCGAATAGCTTGGCCAGTGTGGTGCCCTGTTGTTGTGTGCACTGCCTCCCATGGTCGAATAGCTTGGCCAGTGTGTCAAGTGCAGAAAGTGCTACTGATGATCATGCCAGTGCCATAGCTGCTGGAGGAGGGCTGGCCATTAGGCCTTTGAGGTCCCTTTGCCCATAATGTGAGGTGCACATGCAAGGATGAGGAGGACACTGGAAAGGGTACTCACCCTGACCAACCGAGTGAGGTCGTTGAACTTCTTGCGGCATTGGTCACCAGTCCTGGGGACATCGCTGTTGGCTGTGACCCTCTGGGCGATTTCCCTCCAGGCTTTCCTGTACAGCCTCTTGGGAGCCTTCTTGTCACTGTCCGGGCACAAGATATCTCTTTTCTTCTCCAAACCCCTAAGCAGCACCCTCAAAGCATGCTCTGAGAAGCGCTGCGCTCGTTCACGGGCCTTCTGCATGGCTTCAGGCGCTATTTGGGTCCAGCAGCAGTGTTCAGGCCTAGCTGGAGGGCTCCACTATCCAGGGCGTGGCAGCAGACCAAGTCGACCCTTCCCCCTTTAAGAGCTGGCCGGCGTCAGGGTGTCTGCTGTCAATCAAAACATGACCGCACCTGCGCTGCACCCGGCCTCGGCGTTATCATTCTGCACCGCCGGCTTAGCGCCTAAAGATAGGGGTGCAACGCCAGTTTCAGTGCTCGCCCAAACTCCTTGGCCAAAGCTACTGAATATCGGCGAAGTGGCCTCCACTTTCCGGCGGGCGCTAACTTTAGCGCCCGCCCGACTTTACCGCCCCAAAAGTGGCTATACTGAATTTCTAGGCCTTGAGGAGATAAACTAGGCTGACACTTCAGTGCAGTACTGAGGGAGCACTGCACTGTCAGAGGTGCCGTCTTTTGGAAGAGACGTTAAATTGACCGCCTGCCTACCTGTTCAAGTGGATGTAATAGATCCCAGAACACGATTTGAAGAAGGGCTGGGGAGTGATCCCGGTGTCCTGGCCAACATTTATCCATCAACCAACACCTCAAAGAGGAAAGGAGATTAGCTGTTCAGTTGTTTCCTTGTTGTTTGTGCGACCTTGCTGTGCACAGATTGGTTGCCACATTTGCCTATGTTACAACAGTAACTACACCTCAACTACTTCATTGGCTATGAAGTGTTTTGGGATGTCCTGAGGTCGTGAGTCTCAGGAACATTTTACAATTTCTGAATTTTGCCCTGAAATTCGGACTGGAGGTCAGGGTTAAAACTGACCCACAAAATCAGGAAGTTGGGATAAAATTGGGACAATTGGGAGAGATGTCGTTACAAAACCTGTTATGCGTCCTTCTCTCTTTGAAGGACTTGTGTTACTGGCAAGCAAAGAACTTACTCAAATGTTCCCGGATTTATTTTCCAGTGCTGCAGGGACTAGCAGATTCAAATATTCAAAAAAACTGCCCAACAATGAAATGGATCCCTGACTGGTGGAAGGGACAGAAGGAAAAGTCTGTATGAAGTGAGTGGGAGCTAGGTTTCAGCAATAAAGCAATGTCACATATCACAGAAGCAGTTTGAATACATGGCTGGAATTCTGCAGCATCGAATACTTGAGCTGTGCTGAGAGAAGGTGGGCTGTTGTTAAATATTAACAAAGTAGTACAGTAAGAACATGCAATTATATAACACCTTTTATGAACTCAGGACTTTCCAAAGCACTTCACAGCCAACGAAGCATTTTTAAGTATAGTCACTGTTGCAATGTAGGCAATGCATGCAGAAAGACCTGGACAATATCAAGGCTCGGGCTGATAAGTGGCAAGTAACATTATAACCACCTCCTCTTGACATTCAATGGCATTAACCATCGCTGAATCCTCCACCATCAACATCTTGGGGGTTACCATTGACCAGAAACTTAACTGGACCAGCCACATAAATACTGTGGCTACAAGAGCAGGCTGGGTATTCTGTGGCGAGTAACTCACTTTCTGACTCCCCAAAGCCTTTCCACAATCTATAATGCACAAGTCAGGAGTGTGATGGAATACTCTCCACTTGCCTGGATGAGTGCAGCTTGAAACCATCCAGGACAAAACAGAGTATAAATGTAGGGAAGTCTTGCTACAACTGTGTAGGGCGCTGGTGAGACCACACCTAGAGTACTGCGTACAGTTTTGGTCCCCTTATTTAAGGAGGGATATACTTGCATTGGAGGCAGTTCAGAGAAGGTTCACTAGGTTGATTCCTGGGACGGAAGGGTTGTCTTATGAGGAAAGGTTGAGCAGGTTGGGCCTATACTCATTGGAGTTTAGAAGAATGAGAGGGGATCTTATTGAAACATATAAGATTCTGAGGGGGTTGGACAGGGTAGATGCTGAGAGGATATTTTCCCTCGTCAGGGAATCTATAACAAGGTGGCATAGTCTCAGAATAAAGGGTCGCCCATTTAAGATGGAAATGAGGAGGAATGTCTTCTCTCAGAGGGTCGTGAATCTTTGGAATTCTTTACTCCAGAGAGCTGTGGAAGCGGAGTCACTGAATATATTCAAGGCGGCGATAGACAGATTTTTGAGCAACAGGGGAGTCGAGGGTTATGGGGAGCGGGCAGGAAAGTGGAGTTGAGGCCAAAATCGGATCAGCCATGATCTCATTGAATGGCAGAGCAGACTTGAGGGGCCCAATGTCCTGCTCCTGCTCCTATTTCTTATGTTATTAAGTCCGCTTGATTGGCACCCCATCCACCACCTTAAACATTAATTTCATCCACCACTGTGTGGAACACCACCACATCCAAATTCTCCTCCAAGTCACACACCATCCTGACTTGGAAATATATCGCCGATCCTTCAACGTCGCTGGGTCAAAATCCTGAAACTCCCTCCCTAACAGCACTGTGGGAGTACCTTCACCACACGGACTGTAGCGGTTCAAGAAGGCGGCTCACCACCACCTTCTCAAGGGCAACTAGAGATGGGCAATAAATGCCGGCATTGCCAGCGACGCCCACATCCCACGAATGAATACATTTTTAAAAATGCAGCCGGCAATTTGCACAAAGCAAAGGTTCCAGAAACACCAATGAGATAATGAGCAGATAATCTGCTTTCCTAATGTTGCTTGAGGGATAAATGCTGGCCAGGACACCGGGAGAAATCCCTTGCTTTTTTTCACATAATATCTTTTATGTCCACCTGAGAGCCCAGTATAAACTACAATTCCCGACAGTGTAACAGCCACCAAGCTTCCAGTGACTGTATTTTCCATGTGTAAAGGACGAAAGACTTGCATTTATATGGCACCTTTCATGACCTCAGGACATCTGAAAGTGCTTTACAGCCAATGAAATACTTTTTGAGGTGTAGCCAGTGTTGTAATGTAGAAACTGTGGCAACCAATTTGTGCACAGCAAGTTAGCACAAACAGCAATGAGAAACATGACCAGATCATTTGTTTGTGGTGTTGCTTGCGGGATCAATATTAACCAGGACACCAGGAGAACTTCCCTGCTCTTCAAATAGTGCCACGGGATCTTTAACATCTGAAAGACTGCACCTGTGACAGCGCAGCTCACCCTCAGTACTACACTGAGCTGAGATCACGCGCAATTCTCTGTTGTGGGACTTGAACCCACCACCTTCCAACTTAAATGTGAGAGTGCTCCCACTGAGATAGGATGACACTTAAGAAATGACAGAAATAAGACTTGTCCTTATCTTTCGTAGTTTTTCAAGCTGAGAAAAACAGATGTTGGTTCATTGCTCTGCCCAGTTTCACCCTAATCTCAAATAAAACGCTCCAATGCCAGGTGATACACTGACTTCAAACAAGGAGATCAAGTACCTGATAGTTATTGTAAAGCATATGTGTAATAAAAACCTCTAAACCCAGGGAAGTTAATCTTCACTCAAACAACCAGTCCAGCCCAGATTTATGTCTCATTAACCTATAAACTCATAAAAAATTCAATAACAGAAGATAAGTAATTGTGCAAGTTCTTCAAAACATAATAGAGTTATAGTGTGTTGTAACAGGATATTTCCTTTGTAAAAGTTTAAACGTTTAGATGAAGATTATATCAATTGCTATTTAGTAAGGTTCGATGATGTAAATGACGCCCCTTACAAACACGCAAAATACTCACTCACACAAGAAAGATTCTCACCCATTCTTATTACTTTTCTTGCAGGCCCCTTGTGTCTCAGAATGAGTTCAAAGTACAACATTGGATGGTGGGGGAGTGGATTAGCTCAGTATTGTCTAATAGAAATTGTTGACTAGCTATGGTGACAGTGTCTTCACTACATGCACTAATATGAGTGGAATACACCTTACACACAATGTACTTCATATGTGTAAACTTACTTAACGAACAACTCCCACCATTCAGTAACCAAGGGAGTAAAGGACTCACAATGATCAACGAACACTCGCACACTCTGCTTTCTGCCGTACCATTGTAGGATTCGCAAAATTGGACTTTGTATTAATAAGGGTCAAATGGCAGAAGAGGCCATGATTTTAAAGACTGTTTTAAAAGAAGCCCAGAAAAAGGGGCATGCAAAATGGCCGCCATACCATGTGACCGGCTTATTGGGACACTTTAAAATGGTTCCTGCGAATCCTCAGACAGCTTTGTGGATTCAACCCACAGCAAGTTCTGGAAGCCGTTTCTGAGAGAACGAAACCAGACCCACACATATACATATGGATTAGATGCAGATTCAGTCAAGATCGGCCTGGAGACAGAGGCCATCAAAATGTTAACCCAGACAAAAGGGGACAATTTCATATTCATGAGAACAGCACCCAGGACTAGATAACGAGATCAGCAGGACATTAAAAACAATGAAGGTCATTCCAGACCAGAGATGGGCCTTTACCGGCCATCGAAAACATTTTAAAATATAATAACTACCCCGCTGTGCTCCCAGCCCGCCAAAAGTTAAACAAAGACTAACCTGATTTTGGGCAGGAGACGGAAGCTTCTGGAAGAAAGGTATATCTGGAAGACTTTTCGGCAGTTGGGGGAAAGCTTGAACACAGACACACTCGGAGAGAGACACACGACCAAGTGGCGGTGGGTGAAGAGGAGTCGCTTCGGGAGAAGATCAGCAAACTCCTCTCCACCATCGGAGGAGGAAAAAGAATCAAGCCAACACCAAGAAGGCCGTTTTGAAGCCGGCATCCCGCCCCGGGGAAACACATCGGGAGGTCATCGACCAACCCCGGGCCGTTGCCGGAATGAGAGGCCATCGACCCAACTTGGGAGAAGAAACAAAAAAATAAAACCCCAAGAGAAGAAACCTTCCAGCCACTCCGGCTCGAAAAGAGACAGTAACGAACCAAGGAAATCGATGGGAGCCGGCCCAAGGCTCCTCTGACCAGGGTCGAGCCGACGATCCTCGACCCCGCCGACATCCAGGCCCGCCGGTGTCCAGCCACCGCGACCCCCACCTCAGGAGAGAGGTGTGGCGCAGCTCGCAGGGGTTCCACGATCCACGAGGAGACGGAGCGCCTGAAGGGATCAAAACACAGACTTGATTTCAAAACCTTGCACTTCCTAGTGGGATTGGTGAGCATGTTTCTGGCCCTTCACAATCAGATCTAGATAGGTTTAATAAGGGGGTGAATTTAAGGGTACAATTAACATGAGTTGTTGTCCCTCGATGTTCCGTGTGTTTCCTTATTTCATGATGATCTTTGTAGAGTATAAGATGCCTGTATTTGCCTTAGTTAGTACTGTGTCATTATGATTTGTTGTGTGTTTTTCCCTCCCATGTACTCCCTTATCTGCTTGCATTTGATTTGATATTTTTCCTTATGCAATAAAATTTCATTTTGTTTCATCAAACTTGGTGTACAAGAGTTTTCTCTACATTGTAGTTCCTGCCCGAAAGTCCAGAGTACAGAATCTAAGGGGCGAGTGGGTCGAACCACTCAAGGTTTTACTGTGCAAGAGAGAGAGGCCTCTAGAGAGAGAAACCTCAGGGACATCTCTCAGGAAAACCCCTTACACCATTTTGCCAACAAGCGCGCAAAAAGGTTAAAGTTCATATGCACATTGTAGTGTATGTGCTTTAAGTCAGAACTACTTTTTACAGCTCCTGTATACTGTAGTACCGGCAGTAACCACACCAGGGTACAGAGGCTGTGCGCATGCCTCTGTACCCCAGTCTAGAAATTACCCTCCTCCAGTAAAGACCTGTTATTTATTTATGTACAGCATCCGTGTAATTATTTATCCACTGAACCACGGATCTAACAGTGGTGACGAGTGTTGATGCGAATCTACCTGCAACATAAAAAATAAAAAAAATAGTCGAGTCCAGGAACACGGGCGTCGACCGCAAGCAACCGCCCAGCAGTCAGGCAGAGATCCAACTTCGCTGGGGAGTCTGTGGAGAGCCGGGCTTGGTTCCCCAGCCACAACGAACAGTAAGAGACCGACGACAGGCCCAAAGCAGACCCTTCCTGAGCAGCGGCGGCTGGAGCCAACCGACGGCAGAGAGAGAGAGCCGGGCAGCGTCGACGGTGTAAGAAAGAGGGTGAAGAGAGCAGGGCATAGCTGGGGGTTGATCACCGAGCGGCGTCGAGGAAAAATACTGCAAACCGGAGAGAGAGAGGGTAAGAAACAGCCGGGTTCTAGACTGAGCAGCGTCGACAAATATCAAGAGAAGAATGCGCAGAGCACAGCCAGGGATCACGGGCTGATCAGGGTCCACGGGGCAAAGCAAGGGGAGATGCCATTGAGCCGCGGAGAAGCAGGGAGAGCGCGGGAGGCGCCATTGAGCTGCGGAGAAGCAGGGAGAGCGCGGGAGGCGCCATTGAGCCGTGGAGAAGAAGGAAGAGCACGGGAGATGCCATTTTGCGAAGCCACAGCGGAGAAGACGGGCGAGCGCGGGAAGGAAGGAAAGCACGGAGACGCCATTTTATGCCAGCGGAGAAGAAGGGGAAGCGCGGGAGGCGCCATTGGGGATAGTTAACGCACAACCAAGGATGCCGAAGAGTGGCAGTATCTCTACGTTCGACAATGAAGTCGAAGATTGGGCGACATATGTGGAACGTATTGAGGTGTACTGCAGGGCGAATGAAGTGCCAGATGCTAATAAAGCACCGGTTCTGTTAAATTCCATGGGTGCAAAAACTTATGGGTTACTGCGAAATCTAATAACCCCAGAGAAGCCGGTAAACAAGAATTTTGAAAGCATAGTAGAAATCCTACAGGACCACTTAAACCCCACACCGCTGCTGACACCAGAACGATTTAAGTTCCATAAAAGGAACCAACACAAAGATGAAAGCAATGCTGAGTACCTAACGGAACTGCGCAAGCTATCGAAATACTGCCAGTTTGGAGCGGGGCTAGCAGACACATTAAGGGACAAGTTTGTGTGCGGGCTACAAAGTGAAGGAACCCAGAAACGGCTTCTATCAGAAAAGGACCTTACGCTTTCAATATGGCAGTATCACACGAAGCAGCCACAAGGGGCGCTGCAGAGATACAATGGAGACTGCAAGAATATGGCACCAACGAAATGACCTATGGAACAGGGAAGTGCTATCGATGCGGCAGAACAACACATGACCAGAAAGATTGTTGGTTCAAGGACCAAGTATTCAGAGAGTGTGGGAAAACAGGACACATAGCAAGAGTCTGCAGGTCTGGGAAGAAAACCAACAGTAAGAAACCTCCACAGGAGAAGTACAAAAAGGTACACCAGGTGATGGACAGAGGTTCAGACGAACAGAAAAGTGACACAGACTCCGGAAGCAAGGAGCTGGGTTGTCTGAAACTACATAATGTAACCGAAATGGAGGATCACCAGACTATCTGGGTTACACTCAAGATAGACGGAGTCCAAGTGGAAATGGAATTGGACACAGGGTCAGCTCTAACAGTCATAAATCAAAGAGACTACAAGCGGCTATTTTCACACATACCCTTGAAAGCTACAGAGATTGTCTTGAAGATGTATACGGGGCAAAAAGTCTACCCCAAAGGAAAAATAAGGGTGAAAGTGACATATAAAGGTCAGGAAATACCTAAAATGGATATATATGTATTGCCAAATGGAGGACCACCACTGCTAGGACGTGAATGGATCCAGAAGATACATTTAGATTGGCATTCCATACAGGCACTGAAGGTGGAGGCTAAAAAGGATGATGACGTCACACCTGGACGACTGTCAAAAATGCTAACTGACACAAAAGAAGTGTTCCAGGAGGGACTAGGAACACTAAAAGGAATAACAGCAACAATTAAAATAGAGGATAATGCAAGCCCAAAGTTTCTGAAGGCCAGACCAGTGCCTTATGCGATCAGACCAGCGGTTGAAGCAGAGCTGGAAGGGTTGGAACGTTCAGGAGTACTGTCAAAAGTGGACTGGAGCGAGTGGGCTACACCCATCGTTCCTGTAATGAAGAGGTCGTTGAGTAATACGTCTGGGGAACCAAAGAAGGTCCGCATCTGTGGGGATTTTAAGGTGACAGTGAACCCAGTCCTTCACACGGTGCAATATCCGCTTCCACGAATTGAGGATATTTTCGCCTCGCTATCTGGTGGTAAACGCTTCACCAAAATTGATCTAGCCCAGGCGTACTTACAAATGGAGGTAGAAGAAGCTTCGAAACATTACCTTACGATCAACACCCATAAAGGTCTCTATCAATACAACCGGCTGGTGTTTGGAGTAGCCTCGGCTCCGGCTATCTGGCAAAGGGCGATGGATCAGGTCCTGCAAGGGATTCCAGGGACCCAGTGTTATTTGGACGACATCTTGGTCACGGGCGAAAATGACGGTGATCACCTCGCTAACTTGGAGAAGGTGCTCGCCAGATTAAAGGAATATGGGCTATGAGCTAATCGCCACAAGTGCGAGTTTTTCCAGAAACAGATCTCGTATTGCGGCCACGTCATCGATGTAGAGGGGTTACACAAGTCCCCTGACAAGATTGAGGCAGTAGTCAAGGCTCCAGCACCGGAAAATGTGTCACAACTGAGGTCGTTCCTCGGGCTGGTAAACTATTACCACAAGTTCTTACCAAATTTGTCTACGGTATTACACCCGCTGAACACCCTACTGCAAACAGGGGCACCATGGAAGTGGGATGACGAACGTAGACGAGCTTTCCAGATGTGTAAAGAATTGATCACATCAAAAGAGGTGTTGACCCATTTCAACCCAGCACTACCAATTCGTTTGGCATGTGATGCATCACCCTACGGCATTGCAGCGGTGCTGTCGCACAAATTCCCAGACAGGTTGGAGAGGCCAGTAGCCTTTGCGTCTCGGTCACTAACCTCAGCCGAGCGCAACTACGCCCAGATTGACAGGGAGGCCCTCAGCCTAGTATGGGGAGTAAAAAAATTCAACCATTATCTGCATGGGCAGAAGTTCACCTTGCTGACTGACCACCAACCACTTGTCTCCATCTTTAATCCTAAGAAGGGCGTGCCAGTAATGACTGCACAGCAGTTACAAAGATGGTCCCTGTTTCTAGGGGCGAATCAATATGAAATAGAATATAAAGGCACGAAACAGCATGGGAACGCTGATGGGCTATCGCGCCTGCCACTGCCTACGGTGGAGGAAGCACCAGCAGTGGACCCTATCGAGATATTTTATTCGTCGATAATTGAACGATTGCCAGTAACAAATGCGGATATAGAGAAGGAGACCCGCAATGATCCGACGCTGTCACAGGTATATGAATTGACGGTGAGGGGATGGCCAACACATGGCGACTCACTGTTGCCAGCATTCTCATCCAGAAGAGAACAGCTGTCAGTATGCCAGGGGACAGTGATGTGTGGATCCAGAGTGGTGATTCCACCCAAGTTAAGGGAGAGAGTGCTAAAGGAGATACATGAAGGTCATCTGCGGGGAGTGAAAATGAAAAGCCTTGCTAGGGCTTATGTGTGGTGGCTGGGAATCGATCAACAAATCGAAGACCTAACTAAGAGCTGCTTAGGATGCCAGAAGGTCCAAAATGCACCACCACATGCCCCTCTACACCCATGGGAGTGGCCCTCCTCTCCATGGCAACGGGTGCACATTGATTTCGCTGGTCCATTCATGGACTCAATGTTCTTAATAGCAGTGGATGCTCATTCAAAGTGGCCTGAGGTGATAAAGATGTCTTCAACCACTACAGAGAAAACGATTGCAGTCCTATGGACCATATTTGCCAGAAACGGTTTGCCAGAGCAGATCTGCTCTGATAATGGACCACAGTTTGTGTCCGACGAGTTCCAAAAATTCATGAAAAGGAATGGGGTAAGGCATTACACATCCGCCCCGTATCATCCAGCCACCAATGGATTGGCTGAGAGGTTCGTACAAACCTTTAAGAAGGCGATAAAGGCCATGTGCGACGAGGAAATTCCACTAAAGCATAAGATGGACAATTTCTTATTAGCCTACAGAAATGCGACACATGCAGTTACCAACCAGACCCCGGCCATGATGTTCTTTAACCGAAGGTTGAGATCTCGTCTGGACTTGCTCAGACCAAATGTGCGAAGAAATGTTGAGGACAAACAATTCCAGCACATCAACGAGAAGCCGACAAGGAGCTTCAATGTAGGGCAACCAGTCTTGGCCCGTGACTATCGAACAGAGAAGTGGCAACCCGGAACGATATGTACAAGGCAGGGGCCATTAATGTACACAGTGGATGTCGGGGAGAACATTGTGAGACGCCACGTCGATCAGATCTTAGCGTCACAGGAAGGCGTCAACCCCATGTCTCGAGTACCTGGGGATGAACCCGACATACCGGTAGCATCTACTTCAGACCCAGTAGCAGTGGAACCCGATGAACTACCCGATGAAAAGGGGTCAGAATCGCCGCTGCGCCAAGAACAAGAACCTCCGGAAAGGTGCTATCCCGAAAGGGTCAGGAAGCCGCCCCAAAGACTGAATCTATAAATGGACTTTTGTTATTGAATGTACATGTAAAAATGTAATTGTTATTTGAATATTAAGGGGGTATTATTAATCTAAAAAGGGAGGAATTGTAGTGTATGTGCTTTAAGTCAGAACTACTTTTTACAGCTCCTGTATACTGTAGCACCGGCAGTAACCACACCGGTATATAAGCTGTGCGCATGCCTCTGTACCCCAGTCCAGAAATTACCCTCCTCCAGTAAAGACCTGTTATTTGTTTATGTACAGCATCCGTGTAATTATTTATCCACTGAACCACGGATCTAACACACATGTCTTGCAAATATGAGTTTTGAGATCACATGCCCTATGACAGAGTCTATTATTCAGTTTTTATTTACTAATCAGTTAACCACATGTGGTTAATGGATGAAGTATTGGACAATGCTGGACCAGAGCATTCGTTCATGGGATGTAGGCATCGCTGGCAAGGCCAGCATTTATTGCCCATCCCTAAATGCCCTTGAGAAGGTGGTGGTGAGCTGCCACCTTGAACCGCTGCAGTCCGTGTGGTGAAGGTACTCCCACAGTGATTGTTTTCATAGCCGTTTTGTTTTCGCTCGGTCATTTCAGAGGGCAGTTAAGAGTCAACCATGTTGCTGTGGCTCTGGAGTCACATATAGGCCAGACCGGGTAAGGGTGGCAGATTTCCTTCCCTAAAGGACATTAGTGAACCAGATGGGTTTTTACAACAATCCGGTAGTTTCATGGTTACTATTACTGATACTAGCTTTTTATTCCAGATTTATTTAATTAGCTGAATTTAAATTCCCCAGCTGCCGTGGTGGGATTTGAACTCGCGTCTCCTGGATTATTAGTCCAGGCCTCTGGATTACTAGTCCAGTGACATTACCACTATGCTTCAGACCATAGCAACAGATTACAGTCAGCCATCAGGTTTGGCAGACATTGAAGAGACTTCGCAATACAACGTGAGAGAAGGGTTTGCAGATGTAACAGTCCGTCTGCCACCAGGTTGATCACCATTCCAGAAGCATATGAACCTTTGAGGCTAAAGCCTGACATTTGCCGAGGCTGAGTGTCTGATCTCAATGACAGATAAAGTGGATGTCTCCTCTCCCCTGCCTACTCTAGATCCAGTGTGAAATATTGGCCACAGTTACACAAAACTAGTTTGAGCGACAATGGCACTAGATTGGCAATCTCATTCCGAAAGGTTACTATTGCACAATTTATACAAGGCCGTGACATGATTGTTTCCTTTATCAAAATGTAATCAGGAAATATGATGAAGTTGCATGAACTTGGCTCATTGAAGCTCCCCTGAGTATAAAAGATTGAGGGATGATCTGATTGAGGTGTTTAAAATGTTCAAAGGCTAAGAAACTATTTCCTGTGGTGGGGGAATCAAGAACGAATGAGCATAATCTTAAAGTTAGGGCCAGACCATTTAGCAGAACATCAGAAAGCACTTTTCACACAAAGGGTAGTGAAAATCTGGAACTCTCCAAAGGGGATCAATTGGAGCTTTCAAGACTGAGAAGGATAGATTTTTGTTAGGTAAGGGTAGCAAGGGATACATAGAAACATAGAAACATAGAAGATAGGAGTAGGCCATTCGGCCCCTCGAGCCTGCTCCGCCATTCAATGCGATCATAGCTGATCATCCAAATTCAGTACCCTGTGCCTGCCTTCTCTCCATATCCCTTGATCCCTTTAGCCTTAAGAAATATATCCAACTCCTTCTTGAATATATTTAATGAATTGGCCTCCACCGCCCTCTGTGGCAGAGAATTCCACAGGTTCACCACTCTCTTGGTGAAGAAATTCCTCCTCATCTCTGTCCAAAATGGCTTACGTGTTATCCTTAGACTGTGACCCCTGGATCTGGACTCCACGACCATCAGGAACATCCTTCCAGCATCTAGTCTGTCTAGTCCTGTTAAAATTTTATAAGTTTCGATGAGATCCCCTCTCATTCTTCTCAGCTCCAGCGAGTACAAGCCCAATCGACCCAATCTCTCCTCATACATCATTCCTGCCATCCCAGGTATCAGCCCTGTTGTGTATGTACCTTTAAGGGAATAACTGGTCTTAGACTGCAGTACCGGCAGTGACCACCCCTGTATAAAAGGCCCTAGCAGGCTTCTGTAGTTTCAGCTTCAAGCTGCCTCCTGTTCAGTAAAGTACCTGTTAAACTGTTCTCCCGAAGTCCGTGTATTATTGAGGCGCGGACTTTACAGTGGCGACGAGTAAGTTCGAACTCACCTGCAGTGTGGCATCATCTCACGGGGATCTCGCCTGAAAGGAAGGTCCTGGAAGGTCGTAGTCTGAGCAACGGGCGTCGACCGAGGGCAACCGCCCAAAGAATCCATCGGTGTTCGGAGAATTGCGGGAGGGACTGTGGTTCCAGTGAATCTTGCTGGTAGCAGGTAGCGCGCTGACCCTTCCGGACTGCGGCGGGCTCAAGCTCGATTGAGCGGCTCTACAAATCGGGCCGTGCAGCGTCGCCGGGAAAAGAAAACAAGAGAGAGAGGGTGGAGCGCGGTCGGTGCTCGAAAGCAGGACAGCAGAGAGAAACTAAACGGGGGGGAAGGAAAGCGAGACGCGCCGCAGCTGCGGGTCGCCGCCATTACCCCGTAGAATGCTAGGAGCAGCGTGGCAGTAAGGGGAAGAAGCAAAAGCGCGGGAGGCGCCATTTTATCCCGTTGGGGAAGAAGCAAAAGCGCGGGAGGCGCCATTTTATTCCATTGGGGAAGAAGCAAAAGCACGGGAGGCGCCATTTTAAATCGCCCAAGATGCCGAAAAGTGGCAGTATCACTGCTTTCGACAACGAGGTAGAAGACTGGACCACGTATGTGGAAAGAATTGAAGTGTACTGCAAGGCAAATGAGGTGGCTGATGGAAAGAGGGCGTCGGTGTTATTAAATCTGATGGGTGCGAGTATGTACGGCCTATTGTGGAATTTAATTACCCCAGCTAAACCAATGGAGAAAAGTTTTGAGGAGATTGTTCATATCTTACAGGAATACCTAAGCCCTACACCACTGCTGATAGCAGAAAGATTCAAGTTCCATAAAAGAAACCAGCACAAAGATGAGAGCAATGCTGACTATCTTACGGAACTACGCAAGTTATCGAAGCACTGCCAGTTCGGAGCAGGACTGGCAGACGCCTTACGGGATAAGTTTGTCTGCGGGCTCCAGAGTGAAGGAACCCAGAAACGACTACTTTCAAAAAAGGACCTGACGCTAGAACAGGCTTTCAGCGTGGCAGTATCCTACGAAGCAGCAGCACGGGGAGCTGCGGAAATACAACAGAAACCACAAGAATACAGCATTAACGAAATGGCGTATGGAGCCGAAAAGTGCTATCGCTGCGGCAGAACAACCCATGAGCAGAAGGACTGCTGGTTTAAAGACAAAATATGCAGGCAATGCGGGAAAATGGGACATATAGCAAGAGTCTGCAGGTCGGGAAAGAAGACCAACACGACAAGAACTACTAAGGAACAGTACAGGAAAGTAAAGAAACTGACAGATAGTCGTTCAGAAGATCAGGAGAGTGATAAGGACTCCGGGAGCAGGCGACTAAGTTGTTTAAAGTTACACAATGTGATCGCAAAAGAAGATCACTGAACCATTTGGGTCACCCTCATGATAGCAGGGTCCCCAGTGAAGATGGAATTGGACACAGGATCAGCCCTAACTGTCATGAATCGACGAGACTATGAGCGGCTATTCTCACACATACCCTTAAAGGACACGTCCATTGTATTGAAGACATACACAGGGCAAAAGGTCTACCCCAGAGGAAAAATAAGGGTGCCAGTTGAATATAAGGGAAAGGTAACACAGAAACTATACATGCATATACTACGAGATGGAGGACCACCATAATTGGGACATGAATGGATCCGAAAGCTACAATTGGATTGGCATTCCATTCTGGCACTAACTGTGACTGACAAAAAAGATGATGACGTCGCACCTGGACGTCTGTCACAAATTCTATCTGACGCGGAAGAGGTGTTCCAACAAGGACTTGGGATTCTAAAAGGAGTAAAGGCAACCATAAAGATTGAGGATAACGCGACCCCAAAATTTTTCAAGGCCAGACCGGTGCCATACGCGATACGCCCAGCTGTGGAAGCTGAACTGGAGAGTCTGGAGCGTTCGGGGGTGCTGTCTAAGGTGGACTGGAGCGAGTGGGCCACACCCATCGTTCCTGTAATGAAGATAGCATTGAGCAGCACGCCTGGGGAGCCAAGGAAGGTTCGCATCTGTGGGGACTTCAAGGTGACTGTGAACCCAGTCCTGCACACAGTACAGTATCTGCTTCCGCGGATAAAAGATATTTTCGCCTCACTATCTGGAGGGAAACGTTTTACAAAGATTGACCTGGCTCAAGTGTATCTACAAATGGAGGTGGCGGAAGCATCTAGGAAATACCTCACGATAAACACTCACAAAGGCCTTTACCAGTAAAATCGACTGGTATTCGGGGTAGCATCGGCCCCGGCTATGTGGCAGAGGGCAATGGAACAAGTCCTGCAAGGGATCCCGGGGACCCAGTGTTATTTAGATGACATCCTGATTACGGGCGAAAATGACAATGAACACCTTGCCAACCTGGAACAGGTGCTCACGAGATTGCAGGAATATGGGCTACGAGCCAACCATCCCAAATGCGAGTTCTTCAGGAGACAAATCTCGTATTGTGGCCACATGATTGATGAGGAAGGGTTGCATAAGTCGCCGGACAAGATTGAGGCTGTAGTCAAGGCTCCAGCACCGGAAAATGTGTCGCAACTGAGGTCGTTCCTCGGGTTGGTGAACTACTACCATAAGTTCTTGCCAAATTTATCTACAATTCTGCACCCACTGAACACCCTCCTTCAAACTGGTGTAACATGGAAATGGAGTGATGAGTGTAAGCGTGCCTTTCAGGAATGTAAATGCAAAATCACTTCAAAAGAAGTATTGGCCCACTACAACCCAACACTACCGATTCGGTTGGCATGTGATGCATCACCTTACGGCATTGGAGCGGTGCTGTCACACAAATTCCGTGACGGTTCAGAGAGGCCAATAGCCTTTGCATCGCGCTCGCTAACCTCAGCCGAGCGTAACTACTCCCAGATTGACAGGGAGGCCCTCAGCCTGGTGTGGGGGGTGAAGAAGTTCAATCACTATCTGCACGGGCAGAAATTCACCCTATTGACTGATCATCAACCCCTGGTCTCAATTTTTAACCCAAAGAAGGGCGTTCTGGTGATGACGGCGCAACGGCTGCAAAGATGGTCACTTTTTCTAGGGGCACATCAGTATGACATAGAGTACAAAGGTACGAAACAACATGGAAACGCTAATGGGCTGTCACGCCTACCGTTGCCTGCGGCGGAAGAAGCACCTGCAGTGGACCCTGTGGAGATATTCCATGCGACCATAGTCGAATGTTTGCCTGTTGCAAACGCAAGTATTGAGTAGGAAACCCGAAATGACCCGACACTCTCTCGGGTCTATGATTTGACAGTGAAGGGATGGCCAGCACATGGCGACTCACTGTTTCCAGCATTCTCGCCAGGGGGGGAACAGCTGTCCGTGTGCCAGGGAACCTTGATGTGTGGATCCCGAGTGGTAATTCCACCCAAGTTGAGAGATAGAGTACTCAATGAGCTTCACGAGGGTCATCTGGGAGGGGTAAAAATGAAGAGCCTAGCCAGGACGTTTGTGTGGTGGCCGGGAATTGATAAAGAAATCGAGGATATGACCAAGAGATGCACAGGATGCCAGAAGGTCCAAAACGCTCCGCCACAGGCCCCGCTACATCCATGGGAGTGGCCCTCATCTCCATGGCAACGGGTACACATTGATTTCACTGGTCCATTTATGGACTCAATGTTTCTAATCGCAGTGGACGCCCATTTGAAATGGCCAGAGGTCATTAAAATGTCCTCCACCACCACGGAGAAAACTATTGCAGTCCTAAGGACCATCTTCGCCAGGAATGGGTTGCCAGAACAGATCTGTTCCGACAATGGCCCACAGTTTGTGTCTGAGGATTTCCGGAGGTTCCTGAAGAATAATGGGGTGAAACATTACACATCTGCCCCATATCATCCAGCCACAAATGGATTGGCTGAGAGGTTTGTTCAGACCTTTAAAAAGGCCATAAAGGCAATGTATAATGATGACATACCACTGCAGCACAAGGTGGATAACTTCCTGTTTGCTTACCGGAATGTGACACATGCAGTAACAAACCAAACTCCAGCCGTAACTGTTTTTCAACCGGAGACTAAGATGTCGCTTGGATTTGCTCAAACCAAACATAAGACGAGATGTTGAGGATAAGCAGTTCCAGCACATAACTGAGAAGCCAACCAGGAGCTTCAAGATAGGGCAACCAGTCTTGGCCCGCGACTACCGAACAGAAAAATGGCAGCCAGGCACGATATGCACACAGCAGGGACCACTAATGTACACAGTGGACGTTGGAGAGAGCATCGTGAGATGCCATGCTGACCAGATTCTAGAGTCACAGGAACAAGCCAAACCTGTACCACAAGCATGTGCACCTGGTAATGAGCCCGAAGTACAGATTGCGTCTACCTCAGAAGCAGGGGTATTGGAAGCTGACGAACCAACCAATGACAATGAGCCAGAATTGACTCCACCGCCAGAACAGGATACTCGAGAAAGGCGCTATCCAGTCCGGATCAGGAAGCCTCCTCAAAGACTGAACTTATAAATGACTATTTCAGTTGATGTATATATTACTGAGAAAATTGTAATTGTAATTGTAATTAGTTATTGTGGTAAACCACTGTTACACCTGCCTGTGTGGGTGTTTGTATTCCACTGTGTACATGTCTGTACATGCCTCGGCTGACTCCTCCCACGAGTCCAGGTATAAAGGTGACTGCTCCACAGTCCCTCTGTATTCTGGACTGGTCGACCACTCGAGGCACACCTTCATTCTCTTGTTAATAAAAGCCTGTTAGTTACTCGCTTAACCTCAGTCTTTTGAGTAATTGATAGCGCATCAATTTTATTAACAAGGTTTTTTTATAATGGAGAAGATCCTCACACCAGCATCCCTGGACTTAGACCATCGGGAGGCGGACGCATCCACCAAGTTTGCTCACTGGCTTAGGTGCTTTGAAAGGTTCCTGATCGCCTCCGCTGCAACGGTCAAATCGGATGAGGACAAACTGGATGTCCTGACCTCCAAAGTGAACCACCGAGCGTACTCGGTCATCCAGGACGTGACCTTGTACACGGCTGCTCTCAAGCTCCTCAAGGACCAGTACACGCGCCCAGTGAACAAGGTGTACACCAGGCACCTCCTGGGGAGTCGTAAACAACAACCTGGGGAATCGACCGAGGAATACCTTCAGGCACTGTCTGTGCTTGGCCGGGCCTGTGGTTGTAAAGATGTAAAGGCCGCCGTGTACACAGAGGAACTTATCCGGGATGCTTTTGTAGCGGGCCACAGGTCCAATTACACCCGACAGCGACTGTTGGAGCAGAGTGACCTCGACCTCAACAAGGCCTCTGAACTCGCACTATCATTGGATGCAGCCTACCGGGGCATGGATGCTTACTCCTCTGCACCGTGGATGCCACGGGGAACGACAGCCTGGGACATGGTAGGACCGTCTCATAGCGCCGTGCCACCCCAGCCACATCCCAGCAATGGCCCAACTACCGCAGCAGTGTCCCAGGGCCAGAAATGCTACTTCTGTGGCCAGGCCAAACACCCCAGAGCGCGCTGCCCGGCGAAAAATGCGATCTGCTCGGGCTGCGGGAAGAAGGGACACTACGCCAGCGTCTGCAGGGCCAAAGCCACCCCGAACCCCAGCAGCGCCGCGTGTGGGCCGTGCGGGCCGCCATCTTGGGCCTCCCCAGCCATGTGCGAACCACCGGAACAGCAGCCATTTTGGACGCCTCCAGCCACATGGGGATCATGGACGCCGCCATCTTGGACGCCAGCCGGGACGCAGCAGGCCCCCAACAACGCCTCATCTGACACCCGCAGCGACACACCGACCCCTACGCTGGCCTCCGTTACGCTGGACCAAGCGAGACCGCACCAACTGGCCCGGTCCACAATGGACATTAAGGTAAATGGTCACGAAACAACCTGCCTTTTTGACCCTGGGAGCACGGAGAGCTTCATCCACCCCGACACGGTGCGGCGTTGCTCTCTCCCAGTCCTGCCTGCGCACCAGCGGATTTCTATGGCCTCTGAGTCCCAGTCGGCGGACATTGGCGGCTACTGCGTGGTGACACTCTTAGTAGACGGGACTGTGTACGATAATTTTAAACTTCTGGCCCTGCCCCACCTCTGCGCTTCCGTTCTACTGGGGTTAGATTTTCAGTGCCACCTTAAAAGTGTTACGATGGCGTACGGTGGACCCCTGCCCCCACTCACAGTCCGCAGCCAGCAGCTTCCAAATTGCCCGCCGCGCACCAGGTGCAACCTCTCCACACTCAGGGTCACCCCCCCCCCCCACTGTTTGCTAACCTCACCCCCGACTGTAAGCCCATCGCCACAAAGAGCAGGCGATACAGTGCCGGGGTCAGGGTTTTCATTAAAACCGAAGTGGAGCGGCTCCTGAAGGAGGGGATTATTGAGGGCAGCACCAACCCCTGGCGAGCCCAGGTTGTGGTCGTTAAAACCGGCGAGAAGCAGCGCCTGGTCATCGACTACAGCCAGACAATAAATTGCTACATCCTGCTGGATGCTTACCCACTCCCCCGCATAGCTGATATGGTCAACCAGATCGCGCAGTACCGCGTCTTCTCGACCATTGACCTGAAATCAGCGTACCACCAGCTCCCTATCCGCCCTGAGGACCGCCAGTATACTGCCTTTGAGGCAAACGGCCGCCTCTATCACTTCCTTAGGGTTCCCTTTGGCGTCACCAATGGGGTCTCCGTCTTCCAAAGGGAGATGGACCGGATGGTCGATCAAAATGCGTTGCAGGCCACTTTCCCATATCTGGACAATGTGACCATCTGCGGCCATGACTTGCAGGACCATGACGCAAACCTCGAAAAATTCCTCTGCACCGCCCAACTCCTGGACCTGACGTATAACAAGGAGAAGTGCATATTCCGCACAACCCGCCTCGCCATCCTTGGCTGTGTTGTGGAACATGGAGTCATCAGTCCCGACCCCGACCGGATGCATCCCCTTATGGAACTCCCACTGCCCCACTGCCTCAAGGCCCTGAAGAGGTGCCTAGGGTTTTTCTCCTATTACGCCCAGTGGGTCCCCTACTATGCGGACAAGGCCCGCCCGCTGATCAAGTCCACCTCTTTTCCCTTGACGGCAGAGGCCCGCTTAGCCTTCCACCGTATCAAGGAAGACATTGCCAAAGCCACCATGCACGCAGTGGACGAATCCATCCCCTTCCAGGTGGAAAGCGATGCGTCCGACTTTGCCCTGGCCGCTACCCTTAATCAGGCGGGGAGACCCGTGGCCTTCTTTTCACGAACCCTCCAGGGCCCGGAGACCAGACACTCCGCTGTTGAGAAGGAGGCCCAGGCTATTGTGGAGGCTGTGCGTCATTGGAGGCACTACCTGGCCGGAAAACGATTTACCCTGCTCACTGACCAGCGTTCAGTTGCTTTTATGTTTAACAACAAGCAGAGGGGCAAAATCAAAAACGACAAGATCTTGAGGTGGAGAATTGAACTTTCCACCTACGAGATCTTGTATCGGCCCGGGAAGCTCAATGAACCCCCGGATGCTCTATCGCGTGGCACCTGCGCCAGCGTGCAGATCGATAGACTACGGGCCCTCCACAATGACCTCTGCCACCTGGGGGTCACCAGGTTCTTCCACTTCATCAAGGCCCGCAACATGCTTTACTCCATTGAGGAGGTCAGGACCATGACCAGGAACTGCCAAGTCTGCACTGAGTGCAAACCGCACTTTTATAGACCAGACAGGGCTCACCTGATAAAAGCCACTCGCCCCTTCGAGCGCCTGAGCGTTGATTTTAAAGGGCCTCTCCCCTCCTCCGACCGCAATATGTACTTCCTCAACATTATTGATGAGTACTCCCGTTTCCCGTTCGCCATCCCCTGCCCGGACATGACCAGTGCCACGGTCATTAAATGTCTGAACAACCTCTTCACCCTGTTCGGTTTCCCCAGCTATATCCATAGCGACCGGGGCTCATCGTTTATGAGCGACGAACTCTGCCAGTACCTGCTCGCTAGGGGTATTGCCACAAGCAGGACCACCAGTTACAACCCCCGGGGGAACGGACAGGTGGAAAGAGAGAATGTGACAGTTTGGAAGGCCGCCCTGCTAGCCTTAAAGTCTAGGGGCCTTCCGACCTCCCGCTGGCAGGATGTGCTCCCCGATGCGCTCCACTCTATTGCACTGCCACTAACGCCACCCCTCATGAGAAAATGTTTGTCTTCCCAAGGAAGTCCACATCGGGGACATCGCTACCGCCATGGCTGACGTCCCCAGGGCCGGTCCTACTGAGAAGACACGTGAGGACCCATAAAATGGACCCCCTGGTCGAGAGGGTCGACCTCCTCCACGCCAACCCCCAGTATGCTTACATTGCGTACCCGGACGGGCGGGAGGACACAGTCTCCATACGAGACCTCGCACCCTCGGGGGCCCCAGTAACCCACTACCCACCACCACCCCCCGCCACGATCCAATATCCAACCCCAGCAGACGGCACGCCTGGGCCCCGCGACCCACTCGACACCCACGAGGACTACACATCAGTGCACCAGCCTACGCGGGACTCAACGCCAGAAGCTTCACTACACCTGCCGTCGCCACGTCGATCACAGCGGCAGACAAGACCTCCGGAGAGACTCCAATACACAAACTTTTAATACACTTCACCCCGCCGGACTCATTTTTAAACAAGGGGTGAATGTGGTAAACCACTGTTATACCTGCCTGTGTGGGTGTTTGTATTCCACTGTGTACATGTCTGTACATGCCTCGGCTGACTCCTCCCACGAGTCCAGGTATAAAGGTGACTGCTCCACAGTCCCTCTGTATTCTGGACTGGTCGACCACTCGAGGCACACCTTCATTCTCTTGTTAATAAAAGCCTGTTAGTTACTCGCTTAACCTCAGTCTTTTGAGTAATTGATAGCGCATCAGTTATTATTTAGTTGTTAAATGAATGTTATGTACTGTTTATCTAAAAGGGGAGGAATTGTTGTGTATGTACCTTTAAGGGAATAACTGGTCTTAGGCTGCAGTACCAGCAGTGACCACCCCTGTATAAAAGGCCCTAGCAGGCTTCTGTAGTTTCAGTTTCAAGCTGCCTCCTGTTCAGTAAAGTACTTGTTAAACTGTTCTCCCGAAGTCCGTGTATTATTGAGGCGCGGACTTTACAAGCCCGGTGAATCTTCGCTGCACTCCTTCCATGGCAAGAACATCCTTCCTCAGATAAGGCGACCAAAACTGCACACAATACTCAAGGTGTGGCCTCACCAAGGCCCTGTACAACTGCAGCAAGACATCCTTGTTCCTGTACTCAAAACCTTTCTCTACAAAGGCCAACATACCATTTGCCTTCTTAACTGCCTGTTGCACCTGCATGCTTACTTTCAGTGGCTGGTGCACAAGGACACCCAGGTCTCGTTGCACTTCCCCTTCTCCCAATCTATTGCCATTTAGAAAATAATCTGCCTTCCTGTTTTTGACACCAAAGTGGATAACCTCGCATTTATCCACGGTATATTGCACCTGCCATGCTTCTGCCCAATTACCCAACCTGTCCAAATCATACTGGAGTTTCTCGGCATCCTCTTCACAGCACACACGCCCACCCAACTTTGTGTCGTCTGCAAACTTGGAGATATTACATCTAGTTCCCTCGTCCAGATCATTAATATATATTGTGAATAGCTGGGGTCCAAGGACCGGTCCCTGCGGTACCCCACTAGTCACTGCCTGCCACTCGGAAAAAGAGCCGTTTATTCCAACTCTTTGCTTTCTGTCAATACCTTACCCCCAATCCCATGTGCCTTAATTTTACACACTAATCTCTTATGTGGGACCTTATCGAAAGCCTTTTGAAATCCAAATACACCACATCCACTGGTTCTCCCTTATCTATTTTACCAGTTACATCCTCAAAAAATTCCAGTAGATTAGTCAAGCACGATTTACCTTTTGTAAAGCCATGTTGACTTTGTCCGAGCCGGTCACTTTTTTTCAAGTGCTCTGCTATTACATCCTTTATAATGGACTCTAGCATTTTCCCCACTACCGATGTCAGGCTTACCGGTCTGTAATTCCCCGTTTTCTCTCTAGCACCCTCTTTGAACAGTGGGGTAACATTAGCTACCCGCCAATCCATGGGTACTGTTCCAGATACGGAGCTAAGGCAGGTATATGGAGTTAGAGACAGATCAGGCCATGATCTAATTGCAAGCTTGAGGGCTCTTCTACCTTGTTCATCTTCATTGCTTTCAGTTTCCCTTCTCGTGTTTGATCAGGTATCTGCCAAGACTCGGTTTCACAGCACATAATTTTCCTCAGCAACTGTCTCCGGTTCCGACTTATTCCACGTGGATTCCAACTAAACTTCCACCCTTCGTGTTTCGGATCCACCCAGGATTACAAATATCTCCAAGATATTCATCGTTCCTCGAACTACTGCTCTCGCCGCATCGTGAGATCCACGCTCAATGCCATGCGGCGCCACATGAACACTCTTGACCTCTCTCTTCAGCAGCACTGACGCACTCTATCTCAAAGGTGTCCGGGTCCACAGTTCCATTTCGTCCTTTGACTCATCCGACGCTTTAACAAAAAACTTTTTTTCTTCCTTTCCGATGTCAAGGATCGCAAGCTTCATCAACTCTTGAACACCAAAGCCCCTCTGGAACCTTCTACCCCTTCACTTTCCTCTGCTGCGTTTTCACTATCCCCTCTGACCTTCCCCTCTCTGACCCCGAACGATCAGTCCTCAGCAAAGGCCTGAGCTTCATCCCCTTACGTCCCCACCTCAATGAATTTCGAGCTCGGCACGATGTTGAGCTCTTTTTCCACCACCTTCGTCTCCGTGCCCACTTCTCTGGTCAGGAGTCTTCCCCCCGCATGGCTGACCCTTTCTCCCACTTTCAGAATTCTCGTTCTACCTGGACCCCTCCCCCTGGCCTCTTACCCTCTCTAGATCTTTTCATTGCTAACTGCCGCCATGACATCGGCCGTCTCCATTTCTCTGCTCCCCTCACTCACTCCCTCCAACCTACCTCCCTCTGAACTTGCAGCAATCCATTCTCTCAGATCCAACCCCGATATTGTCATTAAACCTGCTGACAAGGGTGGTGCTGTTGTTTGGTGAACCGACCTGTACCTAACGGAAGCTGAACGCCAACTCTCCGACACCTCCTCCTACCTCCGCCTGAACCATGACCCCACTACCGAACATCAAACCACCGTTTCCAAGACTGTCACTGACCTCATCTCCTCTGGAGATCTTCCCCCCGTGGCCACCAACCTCATAGTTCCCCAACCCCGCACATCCCGCTTCTACCTCCTTCCCAAGATCCACAAACAGGACTGCCCTGGTAGACCCATCGTTTCAGCCTGTTCTTGCCCCACGGAACTTATCTCTTCCTATCTCGACTCTAACTTTTCTCCCCTTGTCCAGTCTCTTCCCACCTACATCCGCGACTCTTCTGACGCCCTCCACCACTTTAACAGTTTCCAGTTTCCTGGCCCCAACCGTCTCCTTTTCACCATGGACATTGTGGTGATTATTCTTGTTTTATAAGAAGCATTGTAATTGGTTGCCTGTTTTCCTGCCTTGAGATATATGCTGTAAACCTATTGGTTAGTTGATGTCATGTGACCTGTGGTGGCCATCTTAAATTCAGTTCTCCACAGTTTGGTTGAGATTGGGAGCTTAAGATGTACTGCTGGTTTTTTAAGGTTAATAAAGCCTAGCTTTTGAAAGGCAATCTATTCTTCATTTCAATTTATTAACCTTTTGCTATAATGGAACGATATCTTCGACCGGAACGATTTAATGCTGACCCTAATTCTGCAGGAGTGGATGATCAATGGAAACATTGGTATCGTACATTTAAAAACTTTTTGGGTGTGTTGGATCAGCAATCTCTAAAGTTGGATATACTAATCAACTACATTGCTCCGGATGTGTACAAGTATATTTTGGACTGTGAAACTTATGAATTGGCTATTGCTACGTTGAAATTTTTTTTGTTAAACCCAAAAATGAGGTATTTGCACGTCACCTTTTATCTGCCCGTAGGCAGCAGGCGGGAGAATCCTTGGATGCTTATTTACAGGCACTCCGGCACCTTGGTGCTGACTGTAATTATAGGGCTGTGTCTGCAGAAGAACATAGGGAAGAGTCAGTACGGGATGCATTTATTAATGGATTACTGTCTAGATCAATTCGTCAGCGGTTATTAGAAAATAAGACCTTGGATCTTAAGAGTGCTTTTGAGCAAGCCTCTACATTGGATTTGGCTCAGAGAAGTTCGGATTCTTATGCTCCTTTTGATCGGCCTGCGACCGTGGTTTCAGCAGTTCCGGATGAAAGGGAATTATGTGGACTTAATAGGAGTGGTTTACCAGATTCCGAAACAGTTTTTACTTTGGCAGCTGTTGCCTCTAGGATTCAGAAGTGTTATTTCTGCGGGAACGCCCGGCACCCCCGTCTGAAGTGCCCTGCTCGGGAGGCTGTGTGTAGTAAATGCGGCAAGGGAGGTCATTACGCACGTGTTTGTAAATCGGTTGCCTCTTCTGCGACCATTCAGCCTTTAGATAGGGCGTTTATTGCATCAGTTTCTGCCACCTTTTCCCATGGCCTAAACAAAGCTATAGTTATGGCCCAAGTTAATGGGTTAGAAGTGAAGGCCCTTATAGATACGGGCAGTACTGAGAGCTTTATAAGTCTTCAGTTTGTGAGGGAGAAGCGTTTGAAAATTTCGCCTGTTTCCTATCAGGTGTGTATGGCTCAGACGACTCTCACCTCACAAGTAGCTGGTTGCTGCCTTGTGAAATTAATTCTCCTAGGTAATACGTATACTGATATACGCCTATTTGTTCTGCCTAATCTCTGTGCGGATATTTTGATTGGTCATGATGTGCTTCAATTACATGAGTCTCTCAGTCTTTCTTTCGGAGGAACTAAGCCACCTTTGTCTATTTGTGGATTAACTTCTTTATCCATTTCTCCATTATCACCTTTTTCTAATTTGATGCCGAACTGTAAGCCAATTGCTACCAAGTCAAGAAGGTATAGCAGTCAGGATAAAGAATTTATTAATCTTCATAATGCTTTGTGCCATCCTGGTGTTACGAGGATGATACACTTCGTACGCAGTAAGAATTTGCCCTTTTCAGTTGAAGACGTCAAGCGGATGACTTCGTCATGCTCTGTCTGTGCCCGGTGTAAACCGAATTTCTCTAAGCTTCAACGAGCTCATCTTATAAAGGCTACTTTTCCCTTTGAACACCTGAGCATTGATTTTAAGGGGCCCCTTCCTTCAATGACTCAGAATCAATATATATTTACTGTTGTGGATGAGTTTTCAAGGTTCCCTTTTGCTTTTCCTTGTGCAGGTGTATCAGCTGCTACAGTTATTAAATGTCTGACTCAACTTTTTGTCATCTTTGGGATGCCTGCGTATATCCATTCGGATCAGGGAAATTCTTTTATGTCTTCCCAGTTGAAGGAATACCTCCAGAGTCGGGGAATTTCTACTAGTAGAACTACCCCGTATAATCCCCAGGGTAATGGACAGTGCGAACAATACAATGGGGTGATCTGGAAGGCAGTTATGTTGGCTTTGACATCTCGGAACCTTGAGAATACACAGTGGGAAATGGTATTGCCTGATGCCTTGCATTCCATTAGATCATTGCTTTCAACGGCTACTAATGTGACCCCCCATGAAAGGCTCTTCAACTATCCGCAGAGATCCACTACGGGATATTCGGTACCTTCATGGCTTACTATGCAGGGACCTGTGCTGCTCCGACGCCATGTTAGACTGTCAAAGTATGATCCTTTAGTGGAGGAGATGGAGCTATTGGAGGCAAATTCCCAATATGCTCACATTCGATTCCAAGATGGGAAAGAAAGTACGGTTTCAGTTAAAGACCTAGCTCCTTGTGGTGGCCAGCCCTCTTCTGAGGATATTAACAATAGCCATGATTCAGATAGTGTTGATGTCATCACAGATACTACGAATATTTCCAATCCTATTGCAGACTCTTACAATTCTCTTAGTCTGCCCCCGATGGATGTTCATGACCCTCCCAGTCTACCTTCTAATGGGACTTTCAATCCGGAAACCGTTGATAATCGGGATATTGATAGCCTCCCTGCAGAAGATATTTTTGTGTCTCCTGGTGTGGGAGGGCAAGGAACTCCACCAAGGCTAAGAAAGTCGACACGAACAAGATATCCGGTCGACCGATTAAAAATGGACTTTTAAAATAATTTGATAGTAAAATTTTTTAAATTGTTGAAGTCATTATACATGTATTGTTCTAGTCATAAATAACTAATTGTAAACTGTAAAGACTACTTAGGTTGAAGTATATTTTAAAAGGAGGGGTGAATGTGGTGATTATTCTTGTTTTATAAGAAGCATTGTAATTGGTTGCCTATTTTCCTGCCTTGAGATATATGCTGTAAACCTGTTGGTTAGTTGATGTCATGTGACCTGTGGTGGCCATCTTAAATTCAGTTCTCCACAGTTTGGTTGAGACTGGGAGCTTAAGATGTACTGCTGGTTTTTTAAGGTTAATAAAGCCTAGCTTTTGAAAGGCAATCTATTCTTCATTTCAGACATACAATCCCTCTACACCTCCATCCCGCCCAGGATGGCCTGAGGGTGCTCTGCTTCTTCCTTGAACAGAGGCCCAACCAGTCCCCATCCACCACCACCCTCCTCTGCCTGCCTGAAATTGTTCTCACGTTGAACAAATTCTCCTTTGACTCCACTCATTTCCTCCAAATTAAAGGTGTTGCTATGGGTACCCGCATGGGTCCTAGCTATGCCTGCCTTTTCATGGGATATGTGGAACATTCTTTGTTCCAGTCCTACTTGGATCCCCTCCCTCACCTCTTTTTCCTGAATTTAAATAAAGGAAACTATGATGGTATGAGGCACGAGTTGGGTAGGATTGATTGGGGAATGTCACTTGAAGGGTTGACGGTGGATAGGCAATGGCAAACATTCAAAGATCGCATGGATGAACTACAGAATTTGTTCATCCCAGTTTGGCATAAAAATAAAACAAAAAAGGTGACTCAACCGTGGCTAACAAGGGAAATTAGAGATAGCATAAGATCCAAGGAGAGGACATATAAATTGGCCAGAAAAAGCAGTAAACCTGAGGATTGGGAGCAGTTTAGGATTCAACAAAGGAGGACAAAGGGATTAATTAAGAGGGGGAAAATAGAGTATGAGAGTAAGCTTTCAGGGAACATAAAAACTGACTGTAAAAGCTTTTATAGATATGTGAAAAGAAAAAGATTGGTGAAGTCAAGCGTAGGTCCCTTGCAGTCACAATCAGGGGAATTTATAATGGGGAACAAAGAAATGGCAGACCAATTAAATACATACTCTGGTTCTGTCTTCACAAAGGAGGACACAAATAACCTCCCAGAGATGTCGGGAAACATAGGGTCTAATGAGAGGGAGGAACTGATAGAAATCAGTATTTGTAGGGAAATGGTGTTAGAGAAATTGACGGGATTGAAGGCCGATCAACCCCCAGGGCCTGATAATCTACATCCTAGGGTACTTAAGGAAGTGGCCCTAGAAATAGTAAATGCATTGCTGGTCATCTTCCAAAATTCGATAGACTCTGGAACAGTACCCATGGATTGGCGGGTAGCTAATTTTACCCCACTGTTCAAAAAAGGTGGTAGAGAGAAAACGGGGAATCACCGACTGGTAAGCCTGACATCGGTAGTGGGGAAAATGCGAGAGTCCATTATAAAAGATGTAATAGCAGAGCACTTGGAAAACAGTGACCCTATCCGGACAAAGTCAACATGGATTTACAAAAGGTAAATCGTGCTTGACTAATCTACTGGAATTTTTTGAGGATGTAACTGGTAAAATAGATAAGGGAGAACCAGTGGATGTGGTGTATTTGGACTTTCAAAAGGCTTTCGATAAGGTCCCGCATAAGAGATTAGCGTGTAAAATTAAGGCACATGGGATTGGGGGTAAGGTATTGACTTGGATAGAGAACTGGTTGGCAGACAGAAAGCAATGAGTTGGAATAAACGGCTCTTTTTCCGAGTGGCAGGCAGTGACTAGTGGGGTACCACAGGGATTGGTCCTTGGACCCCAGCTATTCACAATATATATTAATGATCTGGTCGAGGGAGCTAGATGTAATATCTCCAAGTTTGCAGACGACACAAAGCTGGGTGGGCGTGTGTGCTGTGAGGAGGATGCCGAGAAACTCCAGAATGATTTGGACAGGTTGGGTGATTGGGCATGGCAGATGCAATATAACGTGGATAAATGCGAGGTTATCCACTTTGGTGTCAAAAACAAGAACGCAGATTATTATCTGGATGGCAATAGATTGGGAGAAGGGGAAGTGCAACGAGGCCTGGGCATCCTTGTGCACCAGTCGCTGAAGGTAAGCATGCAGGTGCAGCAGGCGGTTAAGAAGGCAAATGGTATGTTGGCCTTGTAGGGGGTGGCATGCGCCCAGTCAGCTTCACCTCTGACTGTCCCTTTGAGCGGTTCGAATTGCTCCCACACCCCTGGGTTCTGGACACCGGACTTAGGTACAGGCGACGATACAGAAGATCGAGTAGACAAGTGGTTTGGTGCAAGAAAACCAGAATTTTATTAAAAGCAGAATAAAACACAATCTTATGAGAATTACTGATATGGATACAGGCATAAGCAATTATACTTATATGGGAATGGGGAACACACAGCACATCGAGGGAAACAAATACATTAAAAATCGCCTTGTCCTTATTCCACCCCCTATACCTAACTAGATTAAGCTATGAGGGGCCAGGAATTCATGACACCAATCCGAAACCTGTTGCTTTAACTGGGTTGTTTTTGAGGTCCACTCTTTCTGTCCTTTGGGGTATCCCGTCGCCACGTGATCACAGGGCGCGGCGCTGAAGTTGTTTATGCGAAGCACCCTCCTTTTCCTCAGCTAACGTCGTCATCGAGTCATGATGGGTCTTCTTCTTCTTCTTCCTCGGGCGGTTGTCGACGGTATTGCTGTGGTTGGGGGTCAGTTGGTGGTCTTTACCATCTAATGATTATGCTATCCAAGCTTCGAATGCCAGTTTATTCTTAAACTGGGCTATTTTTGTCCATTGATTTTGCTACCCATCCTTCGAACGCCAGTTTATTCTCAGACTGGGTTATGATTCTGGGGTTTTACTGTCCATACATGTAACGCCAACTTATTCTTCAAATGCCAGCTTATAACTAGGTGTTTGTCCCCCAACGCGTCTTTCCGCTGCCCTTCTCTGCTCTTATTGGTTTACCGTATTCTTCGTCTCGTCTCGTCTCATCTCGTCTGCCCATTTGTGGCCTGTGTGTCCTGTGTGCTTTCGAATCGGGTCCGTTCTCCTCCCGCGTTTGTCCCTCGGTGTAATGGGCGTCCTTGGTGTTGAGAGGCGTGGGGAGCGAGAAGATAGCCTGCCATGAGGCCAAGGCACGAGAACGAGAGGCAGCAGGCCAAGGCCACAAGCAGGAGATAAGAGAGCGATCGCCACTGATGGGCCTACAATTATACCCGTTCTTCATTCCTTATCTGCGCGCCAAATCAGGTCAGTCCTTTGTCTAACTTTTGGCTGGCTCGTTTAAAATGATTACAGCCATTTACTTTAACGAATTCTGGAGTGGTTGTCTCCGTGTCTAATGGCCTCGATGTCCTGGTTGCTTGTCATTTATAAAACTTAATTGTCCCCATCCTGACTTGATGGCTACTGTGAGCTGTTACCAATTAAATATGCAGAAACCTAATGGCCTCGATTTAGGCCCATTCTAACTTGATCTGTTTCAAGGTGAATGAATGCGTATTCTGTGTTTGCTTTAGCTGTCTGGCTCCACAAAGTCTCTTCCCAGATTCCTGCATTTTAAGTTTCATTTCAGGGCCTGCCTGTTTGCAGGGCCTTGCTTTTAAAATCCTGCCGGTTTTGGTCATGAGGTTACAGAAGCCATTTTGGGTACCCTGTTTTTAATAACTTGTCCATACAGGGTCCCTTTATCCATAACTTTGGGGAATGCGGGAGGTTTGAGAACCCTACACTCCCCCCTGTTGATACTAAACTCGCTTTAAGTATCATCCTGATAAGGTGAGCTAAATTTCCGACCCTCCATAGTCTATCTTCCCCTGTAATTACCTATCTAAGATACCCACGACACATGCATTTCCGATTCGGTAAAATGTAATGTACATAAGCATACATAGAATAATTACAGTTGTTTACACACATCCAAGCATGGAGGTGGTCCAACACCCCTGCACCACTTGGTACGCATACATCTTTATTAAAACAACACGTCGCAAATCTTTATTAAAAACAACAAAACACAAAAACACAACAATCTTTAATTAGAAATACAAAAAAAACTCAAACAGGTGTATCTCCCTCCACCTTAACATAATGTTCCTTCCAGGTCCTTTGGTTTCAGAATTCTAGTATCTGACCTTTTCCCTTGCACTGAGTGCATACTAGGTACAATACTATCCCCAGCTGGCACACCACGAGGATGTGGGAAGCCAACCTAATCCACAAAGGGACCTCTATATTATTGAAAATGTCCCACCAGGGTGGGATCACAATGTCCAATATTTTAGCCCCTATCTCTACCATTCTCTCCTCTAACATGTAGAAATGATTTCTGCGAGACTATTACGGCTTTGAGTATCTTGGTAAGGTGTTCTGGGAGAGGGGGGATTTCATAGCCGAAATGCGCTACATACTTTTGCAGGTTGGTATAATTCTCCTTTACAGTGAGGTGAACAGTGGATGGTTCAGGAATGGGGACAATTCATTCCTGGGCCACTTGAACTTCTGCCTCGGGTTTAAAGCAGAAACTGCTGTCACTAACCGGGCACCAGCTATGCTGTCCATGCTGGTAGTGGGGTGCCCCTGTGGTGACACAATATGTCCCACCCCCTATATATGCTACCTGTGGGGGAACATGGCCTTGTGCCATTGCCTCCATGGTACAATTTATAGGTTTTGCGCCAACAGCTTTAAACCCACACTGTGGTTTTGAATAGGCGTTCAAGTGCTGGGGACACAGTATTATGTGTACTCCCTGGCTCCAGCACCCTGAGAGGTCAGTACCTGTCATAGCGTGCTCCCACTTTATGACGTAAGGTGGGACCGCTGTGAAACGAATGTGTGCACCCCCTTGAATGACTCCAATGTTCTCTACCCTGTATACCGGGGCGGGTCGGGCTGTCCTACCCATGACCGGCATCCTTACTACAATTCCCATGATTGTGTGGTTGGACTGTCCACAATCCACTGGGACTGGGTAGGCTTCGGAGGCTAGCCGGAGTTGGCACAGGCTTAGCATTCTCAAATGGATGGAGGGCTGTGAGGTGTTTGTTGCTGATCCAGGAGGGGACTAAACCCTGTTTTAAATCCTCCAGATTACTGCAGCCCTCGCCCAGCAACCATGCCCCGTACAGCACGCACACCTCGTTCTGCGCAGCCTGGTCAGAAGCATTTCTGTCCTCTCTTATGAGGGCATTTACAGTCTTTGCGTGCTTCTCCAGCTCCGCTATAATTTATTTCAAATGGACTGTCATGGCCTGGTCCTTATGCGACTCCGAGCCCACTACCTTATTCTCGTCCATTAATATCTTCCTTAACTGTGTTTTTAAACCGTTTACCTGGGTCTGCAGCTCTATATCATCCGGACTGTTGATGACAGAGGACCCTGTGTTGAATGCAGTAAAAACATCATTCCATGCTCCCCTTCTTTGTCTCCCTGTATTACCAAAGTGCTTGCGGTGTGTGGTGTACAGTTCGGTTTTGTCTACATTAGTGAAATCGAACTCGTAAAACTTTCTAAACATGTCCTTTAACAGGGCCTGGTATAGCTGCTCTGTCTCTTTGGGACACCACTCCGGTAAGTGTACCTCGGTGAGGTTTAAAATCACGGAGGCTACCGCGTGTACCCCCTGGTATAGCACCTGATCCGTAGGCACCAGTACCAGCCCATTCCCTGGTCCCTTGGTGGTGGTGGGGCACCCCTCCCTGTGTGTTCTTGCTGCCTGGGTCGTGGACAGGGGCTTTCAGGGGCGGGTCACAAGTTCAGTGGCATTCACTGGGATCGGGGAGTATGGGACTGCACACGCCTTCAGGCTGGAATCCCACTCCATCCCCTCCCCGGCATCTTGCCATTGCCGGTGGAAAATGATGGATATGCCTGAGGGGCAGGCCTTCTCTGACCCCCACATACAGGCATAAATCCCCTGATCCAATTCCCACCACTTGTCCCAGCACACACTCAATCCCCCGTGGGTCCCTGTAATCATCCGAGGGGTATTGTTCCCCAATCGTTCCCACCTGACTGTGGGGTTTCCCATATTTTTGCTCAGTTTCCTGAGCCACCACCACCTATCCAGAGGAATCCTTCTCTTGCATGTTAAACATACACGTTTCCCTACGGTGACGCTGACCCTTGTGGCAATGACCTGTACCCTGGCCTCCCCGTACATGAACCCGGTCTGGCTGGAGTACTGAGTCTAATTGGACCCCAGCCACCCTGGCCACCTTCCCTCGTGGAAGTAAACGGCGAGCTCCTCCGCATCCTGTTTGCCACTTCCGTCGGTAACTATAGGTGCTCTCTCTCCCGAGCACCCGTAGATGTGGGAGTCCTCCACGTCACCTCGCTTTCCAACGCTCATCCCTATCAAGGCAAGTAGGAGTACGCCCCCCTTCATTCTGAAAATCCTTTCCTGCAAAGAGACACAAGAGCATATAGCCAGGTCCCGAGGAGATTCTCTGGCTTGGGTGAAGCATAGTCGAGTCTCGCGACCTCGACTCAATATAAACATTCTTAAAATACTATTACTGTATTAAACTACCCATCACCTTATTTAAATTTACACTGAACACCTAAACTTAACAATATAAACTTACGTAAATCGATGTACATCCGCCGCCCGTCTCCAGGCAGCCAGGCTAATCTCTGTTCGGGCTGCGGCACACCGCTCCCTTTGGCATGGCCGCACTGTCCTGTACTTCTGGTCCCTCGCAGCCTGTGGCTGCCGGCTGGGGACCTCTGTCCTTGGACTTCCCCCTAACTCGGGAGGCTGTTCCTTTAAAATGGGGAGCTGGTGACCACGGTTTCCTTGGCTAAGGCGTCCGTGGGGACCTTCTGAGGACTTTGGCGGGTGGGGTTTTCTTGGCTGGTGAGCCTTTAACCCGAACCGTTGCCCCCTCCGGTGAGGTCTGTGGGCTTACCACTGCCACTGGCTGGGGTTCCTCGCCCTCAGGTCCCAAACCTGGGTCAGGGGCGGGGTCTTCGACCTCAGGTCCCTCCTCCTCTAAACCTGGGTTAGGGGCGGGGTCTTTGCCCTTGGGTCCCTCCTCATCTGGAGCCCAGAAAAGTGGGGGAGTGTCCCAATCGGTGGGCGGGATGGCCCCTCCCCTTAAACAAGCCACAGCGCCTGCCTGTGCAGTCTGTGAACTTGCTCCCACTGCAGGCTGAGGATTTCTATCCTCAGACCCTACCCCAACTGGCTGTTTTCTCTTTTCGGGTTTAAACAGTTTACACTGATTAATATGGAACCATTTGGTGCACCGAGGCATCTTAACGGCGTATACCATGGGGCTGGCCTTGTCTACAATGCTGAAGGGCCCCATGTATAATGGTTCCAGACTCCCTACTTGGGCATAGTTCCTCACCATGACCTGATCCCCTACCTCCCACTCGTGGTGCTTTCGGGGTTCTAACAGCAATCGGTTACTCCGATGCTGCTTTCCCATGTTCCCAGCCGCCTGCTCGTGGACCTGTTTAAGGTGCTCAAAGAGGTTTCGGGCGAACCTGTCCCGGTTTACCTCTCTGAGCTGACTTTCTGTGAGCACCAGGGCTAGTACATGGGTGGGGGTCCGCAGAACCCTGCCAGTCATCAGCTCGTATGGGGAGTACCCCGTGCTTTTTGACTGGCTGGCCCGGATCCCCATCAGAACTAACGGTAGGACCTCGGCCCATTTACGGGGCGAGTCCACCGTCTCCTTCCTCAACCTTTCCTTTAGGGTCCTATTCATCCACTCCACAATCCCTGATGATTGTGGGTTGTGGGCCACGTGCCACTTCCCCTCGATGCCTAGCAGCATAAGGGTATTCTGCATTACCTGCCCGGTAAAGTGACTCCCTTGGTCGGACTCCACACACTGTGGTAGCCCCCACCGCGAGAACACCTCCTGGACCAGGATCCTGGCTGTAACCAGAGCTGTGGCTGTTCTGCAGGGGAAGGCGTCTACCCATTTCGTGAACATATCTAGCAGGACTAGGCAGTACTTATAGCCTCCCTGGGCGGTGGGCAGGGGCCCGATGTAGTCGACCTGTATTGACTGCCATGGTCCCTCTACCCTCCTGATGTGTCCCATAGGTACTTTCCTTTTGTGGGGTCAGGGTTGTTAGCAGCACACACCAGACAGCCGGCACAGAACTCGTGGACATCTTCCCTGAGTCCTGGCCACCATCCCGCCTGTTCCACCCGTTGCCAGGTGGTCTCAGGCCCGGGATGCCCCGCTCCTGGACCCTCATGGGCCAGTTGAAGGAATTCCCTCCGGTGTTGCTGCGGCACAACCCACTGTTCCCCCCGGAACAGCATGCCCTCTTTCATGGAGAGGGTTGCTGTGCCGTAAGGGCCCTCTACCCTTTTTCCCTCAGTCACTGCACTGAGGACTGCCTTGAGGATGGGGTCTTGGACTTGGACCGTCTTAAGGTCCGGGGCTAACGCTACCCCTGCACTCCCTTGGGTCCCGTCCCTACCTCTGACTGCTGCCATGGGTCTGGACCCATATGGGTCCCAGAAAGTGCCTGTGTGGGCACCCTCCTTGGCAAGCATGTCAGCCTGCTAGTTGCCTTGGCTGCAGGGTTCTGTGGAGGAATGGGCCTTCACCTTGTGAATGAAGACCTCCCCTTCCTCCCCCACTGCTGCCAGGATCTTTTCCAGCAGGAGTTTCACTGTGAGGGGTCTCCCGTCAGCGGAGGTGTACCCGCGGCGGGACCAGATGGCCAGGTGCTCCGTACACGAATTGCACGTAAACATGCTGTCCGAGCAAATCGTGTATGGGGTGGGGAAGATTTCGGGGTGTGTAACGACGTAGACTACCGCAGACAGTTCAGCCTGCTGGGCGCTCATGGTGCTGGGTGTATTGATTTCTTTGTGGGTTCAATGACGAGACATTTATGAAAGAGAATGTCTTTTAATCTAAAGTCTGTTCAACTCTTTATACAGCATTTCAGGAGACACCATTCTCGTGATGCATCTAGAATGAAACCGAAACCAAACCAAACTGCCTTGCTTGTCTCGGTCACATGCCCTCTGCTGGTCAGGCACAAGCAATCAATACATGCAAACATGCTGCTAAGGCATCATAATCAAACAGGCAAATACCATCTCTATTTGCTGATATCATTACACTGGGGAGCTTAATTGCCAGGGCAATGTTTGCCACTGGGTCATAAACTCCACACCCCGTGAGTTGCTCACCAGCAGATACCGTGCTGGAGCCGTCCACATAGATCTCGCGGCCTGTGGGATGTATCCTGGCCCGTAAACCTATGTCCACTTCCCAAACCCCTTCAATGGAACACCAGTGGGCTGTTCCAGGATATACCAGGTTGGCTGCGAGCTTTGGCTCGCAGAGACCCTTCACCTTTAGGTCCATCTGTGAGAGGGGCAAGGTCCAGCGGGCAATGCAGGCACTGCTCACTGTCCCATCCTTGATCCTCCCATCCAGGAGCATCTGGGTGGGTGTGTGATGGGTGAGGAGGGTGATGGGAGAGGTGCCTGTGAAGATCAGCGATCTTTTCACAGCCCAATGTGTGGCTAAGAGGTGCCTCTCACAGTTGGAGTAGCTCCTCCCCACATCCGTGAGTATCCTGGAGGAGTAGACCACCGGCCTCAGCCTGCCGTGCCGCTCTTGGAGCAGCACAGCACTCCGGCTGTCCCCGCTGGCTGCTGCCTCCAGGAAAAACTCTTTCCCCCCATCTATGGCCCCTAGAGCTGGTGCAGTCTGCAAGTCCTTCTTGAGCCTGACAACTGCTGCCTGGCAACCCTCATCCCAAGCCCACTCCACTCCCTTGTGTAGGAGTCGGAGCAGAGGGGCTGCTGTGGCGGCATAGTCTTCAATGAAATCTCTGCAGTACCCGGTTAGCCCTAGAAACGACCTCACACCCCTGACTGTGTTGGGGACTGGTAACTCTTGTACCGCTTCTCTCCTAGCCTTATCTATGGCCCTTGCTCCAGCGCGTACGGTCAGGCCTAGGAATTTCACCTCCTGCTGGCCGATCTGCGCTTTCTTTGGGTTTACTTTAAAACCCTTTTGCTGGAGCAGCTCCAGCAGTTCGGCCAATAGTGGGCGATGCTCCTCTCTCGAATCGGTGAACAGGAGCAGGTCATCCACATATTGTACCAACTGCCTGGGCTGGCTGAAATCCTTTAAACTGTTTGCCATGCACTGATGGAAAATGCTGGGGCTGTTGTGGAAGCCCTGAGGCAAACAGTTCCACGTGTACTGTTGCCCTTTAAACGTAAAGGCAAACTTGTACTGATCCTCCCTCCTTAAAGGGATGGACCAAAACCCGTTGGAAATATCCAGCACCCGTGAAAGTGGTCGCGGATGCTGGGATACTTCCTATCAGGTCGGCAACTGCTGCTACCGTGGGTGCACAGGCTGGGATGTTACTGTTGAGCACTCGATAGTCCACCGTGGCCCTCCAGGAATTGTCTGGCTTTCTAACCGGCCACAGTGGAGAGTTTACGTGGGTGGCTATCGGTCTTAGAACCCCCTGCTGTACTAAGGAGGACATGGCTGCTTCCATGTCTGGCTCCGCTTCCCTGGGGAAGTTATACTGTGTCTGTGGTTGGGCCATGGGGTCCCCGTCTACGCTGACCTCAAACCCGTTGACCCTCCCACAGTCGTGTTTGTGTGTCACAAATGTAGCTAGGTGGGCTTGCGCAAATGTCTGGAACCCTTTTGGGGTGTTACTGACCATGAGCTCGAGGTTATAACCCTCTTTGGGCTTCAAGGTGCACAGGGTCCCCTTCCCTTCTTTCCCGGGGATTACTACTACCTCGCCGTCCTTTCCTGTACTTGCCCCCCATAGGCAATGATTTCTTAAATCGACTAGGATCCCATGGCCTACAATAAAGTCGGCTCCCAGGACCCCTCTTCCACCCTCCACTTCCCATTTCATCAGGACACAGGTCCACTTAGAGCGGAGAGGTCCTAAACGAATGGCGAGCGGGATGGAAAATGAGCCGGCCTGTTCTTTGCCTATGAATCCCGACAGGCTGTATGGGACCCTGTTAGATAGAGGTGAGGTGGTGGGGTTAGCTGAATGGACCACGGTGCATGATGCCCCCGTGTCCAACAGATAGGTCCCCTTCACTTTTTCTACCTCTATCTCCACGAGGGGTCTTTTCCATTCATTGTACCGAAGGGTACACAGGTAAACAGGCTGCGCTGGCTCTAGTCAGGGCTGTGGGTTGGATGGGGCTGACGGGGTCAGAGCCCTTCGCCAGTCAATAAGGACCTCATGGTGTTCAAAAATGACTCGACCGCAGCGGGAGGGATTCCTGCCTCCGCCTTTTGGGCTGGGGCTGTGGAATTCTTTCCCTTGTTATCTTTCCAAACGTTTTTGCACTCCTTCCTCCAGTGTCCGTCCTTCCCACACCTGTTGTAGGATTCACAAAATTGAACATTATATTATAAAGGGTCAAATGACAGAAGAGGCCATGATTTTTAAAGACTGTTGTAAAAGAAGCCCAGAAAAAAAAGGGCATACAAAATGGCCGCCATACCACATGACCGGCTTATTGGGACATTTTAAAATGGTTCCTGTGAATCCTCAGACAGCTTTGTGGATTTAACCCACAGTAAGTTTGGAAGCCGCTTCTGAGAGAACGAAACCAGACCCCCACATATACATATGGATTAGATGCAGATCCAGTCAAGATCGGCCCGGAGACAGAGGCCATCTAAATGTTGACCCAGACAAAAGGGGACAATTTCATACTCATGAGAACGACACCAAAGACTAGATAACGAGATCAGCAGGACATTAAAAACAATGAAGGTCATTCCAGACCAGAGATGGGCCTTTACCGGCCATCTAAAATATTTTAAAATGTAATAACTACCCCGCTGTGCTCCCAGCCCGCCAAAAGTTAAACAAAGACTAACCTAATTTTGGGCGGGAAGTGGAAGCTTCTGAAAGAAAAGTATAATTGGAGGAGTTCGAAGTGAAAGTTGGAGAGTTGAATTTGGCGGTTGTTGAGTTGAGTTGGAGTGGAGTCGGAGCTTCTTCGGAGCGGTGGGGTGAGCCTCAGCTTTTCGAGCTCAGCCCTGGAGCGTTCGCAGCCGGTCCAGCTTTTGAGCTGGGTAAAGAGGAGCTGGTTTGGGAGAAGATCAGCGAACTCCTCTCCACCATCGGAGGAAGAAGAAGAAGACAAAGCTGCCATCAAGAAGACCGCTCGAGCCGGCGTCCCACCCCGGGGTCACACATCGGGAGATCATCGACGAAGATGAGAGGCCTTCTCCCAACTCGGGAGAAGAGACAAAAACAAACTGAAGAAACGATGGGAGCCAACCCAAGGCTCCTCTGACCGGGGTCGAGCCGATGATCCCCGACACCGCTGACAACCAGAAGCAGCCGGCGTCCAGCCGCCCCCGACCCCCACCTCAGGAGAGAGGTGTGGCGCAGCTCGCTGGGGCTCCATGATCCACGTGGAGAAAGAACGCCTGAAAGGATCAAATGCAGACTGGTTCAAAACCTTGCACTTCCTAGCTGGATTGGTGAGCATGTTTCTGGCCCTTCACAATCAGATCTAGATAGTTTTAAGGGGGTGGATTTAAGGGTATAATTAACATGAGTTGTTGTCCCTCGATATTCCGTGTCTTTCCTTATTTCAGGATGATTTTTGTAGAGTTTAAGATGCCTGTATTTGCCTTAGTTAGTATTGTGTCATTATGATTTGTTTGTGTTTTTCCCTCCCATGTACTCTCTTATCTGTTTGCATTTGATTTATTCTTCCATATGCAATAAAATTCCATTTCGTTTCATCAAACTTGGTCTGCAAGAGTTTTTTCTACATTGTAGTTCCTGCCTCAAAGTCCAGAGTACAGAATCTAAGGGGCGAGTGGGTCGAACCACTCAAGGTTTTACTGTGCAAGAGAGAGGCCTCTAGAGAGAGAAACCTCTGCGATCAAAAACCCCTTGCAGAAAATGGCGACCGCGGCAGGACTCTGGCAGCAGGATTGCAATGTAGTAGATCTGAGTTTGAATGGTCGAAATGCAATGGATGAGAGGATAGCAGATTATGTCTTTGGCAAGGTATATCTCACTAAACAGTGGATTTCCAATCTCTTACTGGATGGGCATCCGGTGGACGCAGCCATCAGGTGGACAGAGAGCAAAGAGCATAGGAAGTCAGTGGAAAAGGCAATGTGGCTGATGTGTTACAAGAAGCAGGTCCAGATCTTGGACCGGGTCGTTGCAGCACAGGCAGCCAGGATCACAACCCAGGCAGCAGAGATAGAGGAAAAGGCCATGGGTGGGGAAAAACTCATCACAGCGCTTCAAGCGCTAAATCAGGAACGCCAAGTGGTAGCCAACCAACATCAGGCTAGGATAGAGTACCTGGAGTACCAGGTTACTGAGGCAAAGATCAATGAAATGAGAATACGGGAGAAAAACGCCCGCCTCACACAACAGCTAAGAGCGCAGGAGGAGAGAGTAGTGGAGGTTAAGGCAACTTACAAGCTAGCCCTCGAGCACGGGTTTGAGAGCACAGACCATGGCCCCTGCCAAAAGACCATAGAGGATCTAAGAACGGCCCTGGTTAAGGCAAAAGGCATGGTGTGTCTCGTCAGCCCGAAAGCCAGTCACATGGAGTTTTTAAAGGAATCAAAACAGCTGATTCCAGCTGAAGTAGTTGTGGTACCAGCCACCGAGCCCTCAGCACCGCCGAGCTATAGTGAGACTTGGCCGCAAAAACAGGGGGTGGTAAAAGAGGAGGTAGCCGAGGTGGAATGTGAGAAAGAACAGCCACTGGTAGCAAAGCCGGGACCGGCACCAATGTGTCCCGCTCGGCACCAGAGGTTCGGTCCCAACGCCGCCAATGGCGATGTCGGACCCCACCAGAACCAACTCGTGGTGCCCTATGCTGCCCCGCAATTAAGGTCCATGGTGAGCCACCTCACACGACTCACAGTAAAGGGAGATCCCTCGATTCATTTCAGGGAGATAGAGGAAACAGCAGCCATTAATGACTCTGATGATCAGGAACAGTTGAAACTGTTGCTTTTCTCCCTGGACTGCACAATCCTTCAGTGCCTCTCAGAGGATAGTAAGAGGGGACGGAAAGGGTATGCGGATCTCAGGGAGGAAGTTTTAGAAGTGATGGGAGTGGACGACGGTAGTCCGTTCGACCGTGTAGAAGGGACCGTGCAGCTATCTGGAGAACCCCCACGGGTTTTCGCAGAAAGGCTGTGGCCAGTGTATCGACGCAGCTGTCCGGGTATGCCTGAACGGGCTGCAATGAGCGACGAACAGCGGGTTCATTGGCTCCATTGCTTGGTTACCAACAGCTTGCCAGAGATACGGGCCCTAGCCAGGTCATGTTTTGATCCCCAAGGTCCCGGTGTTACAGAGGTGACGGTACTCGGTCAGCTAAATGTTGCGTACAAGAATTGTAGGGGTCAGGAAACACCTCCCCAGAAGGGAAAGGTGCATGAGGCAAAACCCGCAGCCCCAAGCAAGAAGGAGTGGCGTCAGGAGGGGAATCGCCCTGTCCAAGCCAAGCTCAATTGCTACGGGTGTGGGAAGGTTGGACATTGGCGCAAGGACTGTAGAAATCCATGGAAGGATAATAAAGGGAGATTTCCCGCAGCCCAAGCCCAAGCCCAGACCGCCGCCCCAGCACTAGCCCAAACCCAAGCCATAGCTCCTGCCCCAACACAAGGAGCTGGTGCAGTTATGGATCCCGCTGCGATTGAGTCAATCATAGAGACAATGCGGTCTCTGATGATCGCGCAGGGGAAGATAGCCGCCACCACCGGTCTTGTCGTTCCCGAAACCCCGACCGCTGTGCCCAATTGACTAGAGCCAGTGCAGCCTGTCGACCTGTGTCCTCTAGAAAGACATGCACAGGAAGAGACCTCCTGTAAAATGGAGGAATACCTGCAGTGTCAGGTTGCGGAGGCTAAGTTAGTTGAGCAGGCTTTAAGGGAGGAGAACGCTAGGTTAACAGCGAGGGCTGGCGTTGGTGAGACCACACCACAGGGTCAGCTAAGGGCTTGTAAATGGTTTCACATCAATCAGTGCAAACTGTTTAAACCGGGTGCAAGAGTATCAGCAACCGAAGCCAGGTCTGAGGGTAAAGATCCTCAGCCTGAGACGTGCGATGAGCCACAGACCACACAAGCTGGCGTTGTAGCCTGCTTGGAAGGAGAAGCTGTCCCGCCCACCTGGGGGGAGGCTTCCCCTATGGCCTGGGACTCAGACGAGGAGGGGCCCGAACAACAAGGTCCCGCCCTCGACACGATTCTGGAGGAGGTGGAGTCGGAGGATGGAGGTCCTGCCCTCGACTCGAGCGTGGGGGAGGTAGAAATTGGGGGCGGAGATCCTCCACCTGTAGGAACAGGTGAGGAGGAGTCGCCTGCCACAGACCCAAATCCCAAAGGGGTGGAGCCTGAGGGGAGGGAGCCGAAGCCCACAGTTGTGGAAGAGCCACGGGCTGTGAGAGCTAAAGTCCCACCCGAAGGTTCACTCGCTAAGGGAGCCATGCCCAAAGTACCTTTTCGCAGGTCGACTCGAACGCCTCAGCCAGTAAAACCTTGGCCCGAGTCCCCCGCTCCCAGTAAACGCCGACCTGAGAAATCCTTGACAAAACGCAGTCCCCGATTAACAGCAAAAGGCTGCGGGAAACCCAAGCCACAGGTCACTGCAGCCCTGCCACAGGGAGCGGTGAGCTGCAGTCCAATCAGGGATTAGGCAAGCCGCCCGGGGACGGGCGGCGCTATACATAAATTAAGTTTAAGTTTAAGGTGTGTAAATATTAAGGGGATTAGAGTTTAAGGAGTTTTGAAATCTGCCCAGTATGTGTGTAGTTTGGATCGAGGTTGAAAGACCCGATCATGCCGTCACCTAAGCCAGAATCTCTCGGGAGCCTGGCTATATTGTGTGATTTGTTGCAGGAACCAGGAGAAAGATGAGAGGGATCCTCGTCACGTTCATGCTGATCGGATGGAGCTGGGCCTATCGGGGCCGCACTAAGGACTCCACCATTTACGGGTGCTCTGGCAACAGAGGCCCCATCGTGACTGATGGAACCGGCCCACGGGACGCTGAAGAGACTGCTGCCTACTTCCATGAAGGAAGATGGCCAGGCTGGTTGGGGTCGAACTCTACTGAATACTCCAGCCAGACGGGGTTCGCATACAGAGAAACGTCTCTGATATGCCCCAGGGTGCGGATCATTGCACCCAGGATCAGCGTCACTGTGGGAAAGAAAATTTGTCTGAACTGTCTGGGACATGCACAAGTTGAGCAGCACCATGAAGAACTCCACTGTGGAGTGGGAGAGACTGGGTAACAACACCCATCGGACGATTACAGGAATTCATGGGGGGTTGAGTATCTGTTGGGACAAATGGTGGGAACCAGATGAGGGGATCTACATCTGTATGTGGGGTTCAGAACGCGCTTGCCCCACAGGCGTCTCCATCTTTTTCCAAAGACAGTGGCAGGATGCTGGACAAGGAATGAGGTGGGACGTCAGCACACGGGCGTGCGGAGTCCCATACTCTCAGATCCCAGTAAACGCCACTGAGCTCATCGCCCGACCCCGCAAGCCCCTTCCCACAATTCCGGTTGCTAAAGCCCTCAAGGAAGGGTGCCCCACCACAACAAAGGGACCCGGAAACGGATTGGTATTGGTACCCACAGGTCAGGTACTGTACCAAGGGGTCCACTATGCGGTGGCTTTGGTGATTTTAAACCTCACCGAGGTACGATTGCCAGAGTGGTGCCCCAAGGAAATGGAACAATTATACCAGGTCCTGTTAACAAACATGTTTAAACAGTTTTACGAATTCGACTTTGCCGATGTCGATAGAGCCGAATTGTACACCAGACCACATGAGGTCTTGGACAGGATAGGGAGGCAAAGAAGGGGTGCAGTAAATGATATTTTCACAGCTTTTAATACAGGAACTTCCGTCATCAACACACTGGATGATGTGGAACTGCAAACCCAGATCAATGGTTTGAAAACACAGTTGAGAAAGATACTGATTGACGAGAATAAGGTAGTGGGTTCTGAGTTACATGAGGACCAGGCCATGACACTACACTTAAAAGAGATAATAGCTGAGCTGGAGAAACATGCCAGAACGGTAAATGCTCTCATCAGGAAGGATCGGAATGCGTCCGATCAGGCTGCGCAGAACGAAGCTTGTGTGCTATATGGGGCGTGGTTACTGGGCAAGGGCCGCGGTAACCTGGAGGATTTGAAACAAGGTTTAGTCCCCTCCTGGATCAGCAACAAGCACCTCGCAGCCCTCCACCCTTTTGAGAATGCATTGAGTCCGTGCCAGCTCAGACTAGCTTCAGAGGCCTACCCAGTCCCAGTGGACTGTGGACGGTCTAATCACACCATTATGGGTATAGTGGTAAGAATGCCGGTGATGGGAAAGACAGCTAAACCCGCCCCGGTATACAGGGTGGAGAACATTGGAGTCATTCAGGGGGGTGTGCACATTCGCTACACAGGGGTCCCACCTTACGTCATTCGATGGGAGCATGCAATGATGGGTACTGACCTCTCGGGGTGCCGGAGCTGGGGAGCACACATCATCCTGTGTCCCCAGCACTTGAATGCCCATTGAAAACCACAGTGTGGGTTCAGAACTGCTGGTGCAAAGCCTATAAATTGCACCATGGAGGCAATGGCACAAGGCCATGTGCCCCCGCAGGTGGCATATATAGGAGGTGGGACATACTGTGTCACCACTGCAGCGCCCCACTACCAACATGGACAGCATGGTTGGTGTCCTGTTCGTGACAGCAGCTTCTGTTTCAAGCCCAGCACAGAAGTTCAAGTGGCCCAAGAGCGAATTGTCCCCATTCCTGAACCTTCCACTGTTCACATCACTGTTAAAGAGAATTTCACCGATCTGTAGCGATTCGTTGCACATTTTGGATATATCATTCCCCCTCTCCCTGAACACCTCACCAAGATGTTAAAAGCCATTGTTGTTTCACAGAAACACTTCTACACACTGGAGCAGAAAACTTTAGACAAAAGGGGCAGACATATTGGACATAGTGACCCCACCATGGTGGAACCTGTTCACTAATAAAGAAGTCCCTTCTTGGATTAGGATAGCCTCCCACATTCTTGTAGTGTGCCAGGTCGTCATTGTAGTTTATTTACTGTTTGTACACTGTAAAAAGGTCAAACATTCGCATAAGTATGAGAATAGAGGGGAATGGAGGGAGCATTATGTGCGGGTAGAAGAAGAGACACCCGTTTAGATTGTTGCTGCTGTGTATAAAATTAAAGTTTTCCCTCCCTCCTCTGTATTGTTTTTGATGTGTATTCATGTGCATTTTTGATTTTTCATGTGTGTATTTTATTTTTCTTATTGCATTTGAATTAGATGTGTTGTTATTAAAAGGGTAGTGTGTATGCACTAGGTGATGTAGGGGTATAAGGACCCCCTCCATGCCTGGAAGTAAGTTGTCAGATTTTAACTCCAAGGTATTGCCATCTGTAGATGCTCAATGTAGACTCGTGAGAGAGTCGGGTCATTTCTCGTTTCCTTTTCAATGGTAGAATTTGTTACTGGTAGACATTCCACTATGGTTGAGTGGAACATTTCCACTGGGTCCACTGTAGGTGCCTCTTCTACCATTGGCAACGGTAGACGCGATAAACCGTCAGCATTTCCATGCTGTTTTGATCCTTGTATTCTATGTCATATTGGTGTGCCCCTAGGAAAAGGGACCACCTCTGTAGCCTTTGCGCTGTCATAATGGGAACGCCCTTTTTAGGGTTGAATATGGAGACGAGGGGTTGATGGTCAGTCAACAAGGTAAATTTTTGTCCGTGTAGGTAATGGTTGAATTTCTTCACTCCCCATACCAGGCTGAGTGCTTCCCTGTCGATCTGGGCATAGTTACGCTCAGCTGAGTTCAATGAGCGTGACGCAAAAGCTATCGGCCGCTCCGAGCCATCAGGGAATCTATGCGATAATACTGCTCCTACGCCGTAAGGGGATGCATCGCACGCCAGTCTGATTGGCAGTGATGGGTTGTAATGAGCCAAAACTTCCTTGGACGTGATCAAGCCTTTACATTTATGGAAGGCACGTTTACAGTCTTCGCTCCATTTCCAAATTACTCCCGTTTGTAGCAGTTCGTTAAGGGGGTGCAGAACAGTTGACAAGTTCGGTAAAAATTTATGATAGTAATTTATCAATCCCAGGAACGACCTTAATTGTGAGACATTTTCAGGTGCTGGGGCTTTTATGACCGCTTCAATTTTTTCAGGTGGCTTATGCAACCCTTCTTCGTTAATTATGTGGCCACAATATGATATTTGTTTCTGGAAAAATTCGCACTTGGGGCGATTTGCTCGTAGGCCCCGTTCTCTCAGCCTCATGAGCACCTGCTCCAAATTGGCAAGGTGCTCGTTGTCGTTTTCTCCTGTTACAAGGATGTCGTCTAGGTAGCATTGAGTCCCCGGAATCCCTTGCAGGACTTGCTCCATAGCTCTTTGCCTGATAGCTGGAGCTGATGCTACTCCGTAAACCAGTCAATTGTACTGGTACAGGCCTTTGTGTGTGTTTATCGTGAGATACTTTTTAGAGGCCTCCTCAACCTCCATCTGTAGATATGCCTGCGCCAAGTCAATTTTGGTGAAACGTTTCCCTCCAGATAGTGAGGCGAAAATATCTTCTATCCTTGGAAGAGGATACTGTACCATGTGAAGTACCGGGTTTACAGTCACCTTGAAGTCCCCACAGATGCGAATTTTTCTCTGTTCTTCAGATTTATCATTATTCAACGTTTTCTTCATGACCGGGACGATGGGTGTTGCCCACTCGCTCCACTCTATCTTGGATAACACGCCTGTCTTTTCCAAATTCTCCAGCTCTGCTTCGACTGCTGGACGAATTGCGTATGGCACCGGCCTTGCCTTAAAAAACTTGGGAATTGCCGCATCTTCCACTTTTATTGAGGCGGTGATGCCTTTCAAGGTTCCTAGTTCCTGTTGGAACACTTCTTTGGCGTTGGCCAAGATGTCTTTTAATCGTTCAGGTATGACGTCATCATCATTTTTTTCTTACTGGTCACCGTCAGTGCCTGAAGCCTGAATGGAGTGCCAGTCTAAACGTATCTTCCTGATCCATTCACGTCCCAACAGCGGTGGACCACCATCTTGCAGAATGTATAAATACAACTTCTGTATTTCCTTGCCGTTGTATACAACAGGCACCCTCATTTTCCCTCTGGGGTATACTTTCTGCCCCGTATATATTTTCAAGATAATGGATGTGTCTTTCAAAGGTATATGCGGAAATAGCCGCTCGTAATCCCGTCGACTTATGACGGTCAGAGCTGATCCTGTATCTAGCTCCATTTTAACTGGGGACCCCGCTATCGTGAGGGTAACCCAAATGGTCTGGTAATCTTCTTTGGCAATTACATTATGTAATTTGAGACAGCTTAGTCTCTTGTTTCCGGAGTCGCTATCACTCTTCTGGTCTTCGGAGCTACTGTCCGTCATCATTTGTACCTTTCTGTACTTTTCCTTATTGTTTTTTTTCTGCCAGTGGATTTTTTGTTTCCAGATCGGCATACACGTGCAATGTGTCCCATCTTTCTGCATTGCCTGCATGCTTTGTCCTTGAACCAGCAGTCCCTCAGGTCATGGGTGGGTCTGCCGCAGCGATAACATCTCTCGAAACCCTGTGTCATTTCATGGGTGCCAAAGTCCTGTGGCTTTTGCTGTATCTCTGCAGCTCCTCTTGCTGCTGCTTCATATGATACAGCCACACTGAAAGCCTTGTCCAGTGTTAAATCTTTCTCAGAAAGTAGTCTTTTCTTTGTTCCTTCACTTAGGAGACCACAGACGAATTTGTCTCGAAGAGAATCTGCCAGTCCTGCTCCGAATTGGCAGTGCTTTGACAGCTTCCTTAATTCGGTGAGGTAATCAGCGTTACTTTCATTCTTGTGCTGATTCCTCCTGAAGAATTTGAATCGTTCCGCTATCAGCAGCGGTGTTGGGTTTAAGTGCTCCTGTAGGGTATCAACAATCTCCTTAAAATTCTTGTCCATCGGTTTGGCTGGAGTGATTAAGTTTCGCAACAGCCCGTATGTCTTTGCGGCCATTAGATTTAGAAGTATCGATGCCTTTTTATCATCCTCTATTTCATTCGCTGTGCAATATACCTCCACTCTTTCCACATATGTGGTCCAATCCTCTACATCACTATCGAAAGCAGTAATATTGCCAGTCTTAGGCATCCTGAAAAAAAAATGGCGCCTCCCGTGCTTTCCTTTCTTCCCGGCCGAGAAAAAAACTGGCGCCTCCCGCGCTTTCCCGCCGCTGTCGCTGCTGACAATGCTGTTCTCCGTGGTTTTTATTTATACAGATATTTTTAATAGTCGGAGACTCGTTCCCGCCGGACTCTCTGGGACTTTTCCCTCCCTCTGCTTGGTCCGAACGTCGACCTGCTTTGCAGAGCTGGCCATCTCCCGAGTGCTCCACCCTTCGTCTCTGTTTGCCCCCGCCTTCGCTGCTCGCCCCCGCTGCAGAGCCAGCCGATCGAGCCCCAGCTCGCCGCCCAGGAAGGATTATTGCAGTACCTGCCACCAGCCCGGCTAGCTGGTGAAACCACAGTTTTTTCTTTTTTTTTTCTTCGACCTTCGTCTGAGGAATCGATTTCCTTGAGGTGCTGCCGAATTGCAGGTAAGTCCGTTTCCAATTCGTCGCCACTGTTGTATCCATGTGTTACTGGAGACATGGAATGCAGGAGTTGGTTTAACAGGTGTTTACTGGACAAAGTCTGGAGGTGAACTAAAAGATACAAGACACTATACAGGCTTATATAGCCCGAGTGGCCACTACCGGCATTACAGTACACAGGGGCTCTTAAAGGCACATACACCACAATAACCCTACGAGAACTCTGCACTCCTCCAATTCTGGCCTCTTGCGCATCCCTGATTTTAATCACTCCACTATTTGCAGCCGTGCTTTCAGCTGCCTAGGAGCTAAACTCTGGAATTCCCTCCCTTAACCTCTCCACCTCTCCTCTGTCAAGTTGATCTTTAAAACCTCCCACTTTGACCAAGCTTTTGGTCCAGTCCTAATAGCTCTTTAAGTGGCTTGTAGTCAATTTTGTCTGATAACACTTCTGGGACATTTTTACTACGTTAAAGGTGCTATATCAATGCAAATTGCTGTTATTGTTGATAATCACTACTGTGTCTCACTGTCCTCCGGTTAATCATTCTGCAGAGCAAGGGAAACCCTTGCTGCTTCTCTCCACGATGAACCACCTCTTGGCATTGGAAGTGGAGATAAGAGGGTGGGGAAAGAAAGACTTGCATTTCTCAGGATGTCCCAAAGTGATTTATAGCCAATGAAGTACTTTTGAAGTGTTGTCACTGTTATAATGTAGGACATGCAGCAGCCAATTTGCGCACAGCAAGCTCCCACAAACAGCAATGTGAGAATGACCAGATCATCTGTTTTTTTTAGTGATGTTGGTTGAGGGCTAAATATTGGCCAGGACACCGGGGAGAACTCCCCTGCTCTTCAAAATAGTGCCATGGGACCTTTTACATCCACCTGAGAGAGCAGACAGGGCCTCGGTTTAACGGCACCTCCGACAGTGCAGCACTCCCTCAGTACTGTCCTGGAGTGTCAGCCTAGATTTTTGTGCGCAAGTCTTTGGAGTGGGACTATGAACCCACAACCATCTAACTCAGCGGTGAGGGTGCTGCCCACTGAGCCACGGCTGACACTTAATAAAGTGTTTATGAAGAAAAGTAGCCATGGCTTGTCCTTGCCCTCTAAGATGATTGTCCTGAAGACTGTGAGATATAAACATCTTAAATTCCAACTTACTCAAAACTCAGCCACTCATATCCTATCTTGCATTTATTGTCTCTCCTGGACCCTGCATTGCTCTGGCCCTGGTCTTCTCTACATGTCCCCACCTCCATTTGCCACACCATTGGTGGCAGAGCCTTGACCCACCAAGGACTTACTTTCTGGAACACTCTCCATCAGCCCCTCCACCTCTCCAGTTCTTGTTCCACCTTTGAAAACCTTCTTAAAGCCCAGCTTTTCGACCTAGCTTTCCATCACTTTTCCTACTTTTCCCACCAGAGCTTAACATCTGTCTCTTTATTCTTATTATTATCTTCTTTCCCTCTCTCTAGCAGTGCAGCTAGGTAATGATAACAGGTGACTAGAAGGAGACACCGTGGGACACACTCACTGGAAGGAGACACACCGCGGGACACACTCACTAGAAGGAGACACACTATGAGGAGGTCGGGACCCAGGAGTGAGGACAGGGCCCAGGAGCAAGGTCGAGGCCCAGGAGCGAGGTCAGGACCCAGGAGCGAGGTCGAGGCCCAGGAGCGAGGTCAGGACCCAGGAGCGAGGTCGAGGCCCAGGAGCGAGGTCAGGACCCAGGAGCGAGGTCGAGGCCCAGGAGTGGCCCAGCATGGACCAGCAGCAGCGTTGGGAGAACCACACTGCAGCCTATGAAACCCAGGCAGAGAGGACCTGTGGGAAGGAGGGAGGCAGACAGTAGGAGTATGTTTGTGTGTGTGTGCTAGGCCGATGTAGCAGAGCCTTGGCTCCAATCGTCTTGGATCCCCTTGCCATTGGACCAAGACCTTGCTCTGTCAAGCCCGTGTGGTAGCTGGTGTGCAACGGCCATCCCACGTTAAAAGAATTCACGCACAGGCATCTTCCACCCTTTAAAATGAAGTTTGGGACCTGGAACGTTAGGACCCTCATGAAGAATCCCAACAGCGACAGGCTGGAACGCCGTACTGCTATCATTGCCCGGGAGCTCAGACGTTTCGACATAGACATCGCTGCCCTAAGCGAGACCTGACGGGCTGGGAAAGGCCAACTTAAGGAGCAAGGCGGTGGTTACACCTTCTTCTGGAAAGGCAAACCTGAAGAAGAACGCCGCCTCCATGGGGTCGGCTTCGCCATAAAAAATGAGCTAGTTGAACATCTCAGAGACTCCCCTTGTGGAATAAACAAACGCCTCATGACTCTACGGCTCAGCCTAGCCCGGAACCAGTGCGCTACCGTCATCAGTGCGTACGCCCCAACACTGGAAGCCACAGACGAGACCAAAGAGGAATTCTACTCCAGCCTCGAACAATCCCCTGTCCCGAGTCCCAACGGGCGACAAGCTGATTCTCCTTGGTGACTTTAACGCCAGAGTTGGAAAGAACACAGACCTCTGGGGAGCTGTGATTGGCAGGGAGGGGGTAGGGAAAGCCAACTCCAATGGTACCGTCCTCCTGACAAAATGCTTACAACATGGCCTTGTCATAACCAACACCTTGTTCCGTCAGAGAGACAAGTACAAGGCTTCATGGCAGCACCTTCACTCCAAGCACTGGCACCGGCTGGACTACGTCATGTCCGAGTGAGGGACCGCAAGGACGTCCGCATCACCCGCGCCATGACAGGAGCACGGTGGCATAGTGGTTAGCACTGTTGCCTCACAGCGCCAGAGACCCAGGTTCGAATCCGGCCTCGGGCGACTGTCTGTGTGGAGTTTGCACATTCTCCCCGTGTTTGCGTGGGTTTTCTCCGGGTGCTCCGGTTTCCTCCCACAGTCCAAAGATGTGCGGGTTAGGTTGATTGGCTATGATAAATTGACACTTAGTAATAGGTGGGGTTACAGGGATAGGGTGGGATATGTGTTGGGGTTACGGGGATCGGGTGGGATATGTGTCGGTGCAGGCTTGATGGGCCGAAATGGCCTCTATCTGCACTGTGGGGTTTCTGTGATTCTGTGACTGCTGGACAGACCACTGCCTGATCCGTTCTGTCATCTCCGTCAACGTAACCCCAAAACAGCGGCGGCAACAGAAGCAATGCCACAGGAAAATCAACGCTGGAGCACTCAAAGACCCTAAGAAAACCCTATTCAGCCTGCGCTTCACAACCAACCTGACGACTCCCAGTGATTCAGAGACACAGAGTGTGCATAGCGCCTGGTCTGCACTCAAGGCCTCCATAATCAGCACCTTTGAAGAAACACTCGGTCACTTGACCAGGAAACACCAAGACTGGTTCGACGAGAACGACCAGGAGATCCAGGAGCTGATAAGCCGCAAGCACAAGGCATTCCTGATCTGGAAACAGCAACAGAACTCAAGAGCAAGAAAGCAGCTCTACAGACGCCTGAAGGCCAAGGTCCAACAAAAAACTCGCGACCTAAAGAACAGATGGTGGGTGGAGAAAGCGCAGGAGATCCAGCAGCTAGCCAACAACCGTGACGTGCGTGGATTCTTTAGCGCAGTCAAGACCACCTACGGCCCAAGCACCCAAGGTCTTACCCTACTGCGGGCCAAGAACGGAGAGGTACTCATCAATGACAGAGAGACAGTCAGTGCCCATTGGAGGGAGCACTTCGAAGATCTTCTTAGCCGAAACTCACCTCAGCACAACCCCAGCCCGGCATGAGGTTGAAAAGGCCATCCAACAACTGAAGAACAACAAGGCCTCAGGAGCAGATCGAATCCCCGCCGAGGCGCTAAAACATGGCGGAAAAGCACTATTGGCGTGAATACATGAACTCATTTCTCTTATTTGGAAGGACGAGAGCATGCCGGGGGATCTGAGAGATGCCCTAATCATGACCATCTTCAAGAAAGGTGGTAAGTCCGATTGCGGTAATTACAGAGGAGTTTCCCTGCTGTCTGCCACAGGGAAAGCCATCACAAGAATCCTCCTCAATCGCCTTCTCCCAGTGGCTGAAGAGCTCCTCCCAGAGTCGCAATGCGGATTCCGCCCACTAAGGGGCACAATAGACATGAACTTCACCGCGCGTCAACTACAAGAAAAATGAAGGGAACAGCACCAACTGCTGTACATGCCCTTCTTTGACCTCACAAAGGCCTTCGACACCGTCAACCATGAGGGATTATGAAGTGTCCTCCTCAAATTCGGCTGCCCTCAAATGTTTGTCACCATCCTCCGCCTGCTTCACGATGACATGCAAGCTATGATCCTGACCAACAGATCCACCACAGATCCAATTCACATACGGATTGGGGTCAAGCAAGGCTGTGTCATACATACATACAATATATATAAATGATCTAGACGAGGGAACTAGATGTAATATTTCCAAGTTTGCAGATGACACAAAGCTGGGTGGGCGTGTGTGCTGTGAGGAGGATGCTGAGAACTCCAGTATGATTTGGACAGGTTGGGTGGTTGGGCAGAAGCATGGCAGATGCAGTATAATGTGGACAAATGCGAGGTTATCCACTTTGGTGGCAAAAACAGGAAGGCAGATTATTATCTGAATGACAATAGATTGGGAGAAGGGGAAGTGCAACAAGACCTGGGTGTCCTTGTGCACCAGTTGCTGAAGGTAAGCATGCAGGTGCAGCAGGCGGTTAAGAAGGCAAATGGTATGTTGGCCTTCATAGCAAGAAGGTTCGAGTACAGGAACAAGGATGTCTTGCTGCAGTTGTACAGGGCGTTGGTGAGACCACACCTTGAGTATTGTGTGCAGTATTGGTCGCCTTATCTGAGGAAGGATGTTCTTGCCATGGAGGGAGTGCAGCGAAGATTCACCAGACTGATACCTGGGATGGCAGGAATGACGTATGAGGAGAGATTGGGTTGATTGGGCTTATACTCGCTGGAGTTTAGAAGAATGAGAGGGGATCTCATTGAAATTTATAAAATTCTAACAGGACTAGACAGACTAGATGCAGGAAGAATGTTCCTGATGGCCGGGGAGTCCAGAACCAGGGGTCACAGTCTAAGGATAAGGGGTAAGCCATTTAGGACAGAGATGAGGAGAAATTTCTTCACCCAGAGGGTGGTGAACCTGTGGAATTCTCTGCCACAGAAGGCAGTGGAGGCCAATTCATTAAATATATTCAAGAAGGAGTTAGATATATTTCTTAAGGCTAAAGGGATCAAGGGATAAGGGGAGAAGGCAGGGACAGGGTACTGAATTTGGACGATCAGCCATGATCTCATTGAATGGTGGAGCAGGCTCGAGGGGCCGAATGGCCTACTCCTGCACTTATCTTCTATGTCTGTTTCTATGTCATCGCACCAACGCTCTTCTCGATTTTCCTGGCTGCAATGCTCTATCTCACCCTCAGTAAGCTCCCCGCTGGAGTGGAGATAATCTACAGAACAAACGGGAAACTGTTCAACCTCCGTCGCCTCCAGTTCAGATTCAAGGTCGTCCCATCCCCGTCATCGAATTACAGTCTGCAGACGATGCTTGCGTCTTCACACACACTGAGGTCAAACTCCAAACCATCGTCAACACCTTCACCGAAGAGCATGAGAGCATGGGTCTTACACTAAACATCCGTAAGACAAAGGTCCTCTACCAACCTGCCCCAGCCACACAGTACTGCTCCCCAATTATCAAAATCCATGACGAGGCCTTGGACAATGTGAACCACTTTCCATATCTCGGGAGCCTACTGTCAACAAGGGCAGACGTCGATGACGAAGTCCAACGCCACCTTCAGTGTGCCAGTGCAGCCTTCGGTCGCCTGAGGAAGGGAATGTTTGAAGACCAGGACCTCAAGCCCAGCACCTTGCTGTAGTGATACCCGCCCTCCTGTATGCTTTAGAGACATGGACATGGACCATGTACAGCAGGCACCTCAAAGCACTGGAGAGGTACCACGAACGCTGCCTCCGCAAGATCCTGCCAATCCATTGGCAGGATAGGCGCACCAACATCAGTGTTCTCGCTCAGGTCAACATTCCCAGCATCGAAGCCTTGACCACGCTCAATCAGCTCCGATGGACGGGTCACATCGTCTGCATGCCCGATACGAGACTCCCAAAACAAGTGCTCTACTCGGCGCTCCGACACAGCAAGAGAACCCCAGGTGGGCAGAGGAAATGCTTCAAGGATACCCTGAAAGCCTCCTTGAAAAGGTGCAACAGCCCCACTGACACCTGGGAATCCCTGGCCCAAGACCGTACAAAGTGAAGCATCCGGGAAGGCGCCGAACACCTCGAGTCTCTTCGTCGGGAGCAAGTGGAAGCCAAGCGCAAACAGCAGAAGGAGCACACGTCAACCCAAGCACCCCACCCACCCGCCCCTTCAACCACCATCTGCCCCACCTGTGACAGAGACTGTAGGTCCTGCATTGGACTCATCAGTCACCTGAGAACTCATTTTTAATGTGGAAGCAAGTCATCCTCGGTTCCGAGGGACTGCCTAAGAAGAAGAAGAATGATATGATAATTTAAATTGTATATTGTTTGTCTATTGGGCAAGAAATGTTGATTGTCAGATTCCTGGAACTGAAATTCTTGCCCTGTGTGAAGCCTAAGCTGGAAATTTCTTTGGAACCGTTCCCTCTCTACAACCGGAACCATGCCGGAAGTGCAGTGGAATCACCATTTACGGGTGTAAGCGGGGTTTCCACCACATTTCTGGAAAGGTTACGGTGATGTCTCTGGCACTCGAAGGAAATTCCCGGCCTTAGTGACCTTTGGATGAGTTGTTAGATTTGAGCCCTAATGTGTGAATCTGGTCAGTGAGTGCCACAGGTTACAAAGAGGCTACTCAAGGAGGTGTGATAGCAATGCCTTTATCTGTTCAAACCTGACATCCACACACACACGCACTTTCACACAGGAGTCACTGGGTCGCGAGCAGGAGCAGGAACCCTGCCTTTTTCTCCTTTTCTAGTGGGGACACTGAAGTCAATTCGAGTACCCTACCGCCTACTCACTTTAGATCAGCATGGGCCAGGGATCACACCTTGGATGTTTTTGGTCTGCATATGTCTCAGTGGCCAACAACACACTTAGCATTTACAATTTGGCCAAAGTTGTTTAGGAGCAACTTAAGGATGGGTAGTAAAAAAGAAAGATTTGCATTTATATAGCACCTTTCACGTCCCAAAGCGCTTTATAGCCAATGAAGCACTTTTGAAGGGTAGTTGCTGTTGTAATGTAGGAAACACGGCATGTGCACAGCAAGCTCCCACAAACAGCAATTAAATAAATAACCATATCATCCATTTAAGAGAAATCCCCTGTTCACGTTCACCCGAGAGAGCAGACAGGGCCTCGGATTAATGTTTCATCCGAAAGATGGCACCTCCGACAATGCAGCATTCCCTCAGCACTACACTGGACTGTCAGCCTAGATTATGTGCTCAAATCTCTGGAGTGGGACTTGAACCCACAACCTTCTAACTCAGTGAGACAAGAGTGCTGCCACACTGAGCCAAGGCAAAGTAGATCTTTGTATGCTGTGGTATGGTGAGGTTATATGTGTTGGCACTGTTAGACACGGGGCTGCTGCTGAAACCTGAACGAGGTATAACACTGCAACTGTAATTAGGTTGTTAGACTGGATCTGGACCTGCTACTGATGTTTAGCACAGACATTGCGTAAGAGAAACTGAAGCTTGTACGAAATAAGCAATGGTGAGGTGAGCTGTGCCAAACTCTCACCGAGTGAATGTTAACCCGTGTGCTCTATCGGCATTGCGCACTCGAGACTGGCACAAAACGGAGCCGTCCGCTCCCCTTTCATCAATGTTACCTGTGGTTCAAGGTTGCAACGTGTTAACACGTGGGTGTGAAACCTATAGGTTTCAGTTGGAATCTTGGCACTGCGTTTCATAGCTGCATATTGCATTAAATGATGCTAATTATTAACACCAGGTTAAAGTAACTACTTTTAATTGCCCCAAGTCATGATAACATCGATTACAAAGTATGAGGAGATTAGTCGGAAGGGAGGGGGTGAGAGTTGCACAGCGATGCAATCTCTCAACTCAGGTTGACTCAAGAACAGGACACTTTTGATGGGCTTAGGGTGCAAATTCTGGGATTATTGCAGATTATAAATGTCACTACTTGCAGTGCCTAATTTCAACAAACAAGTGGTTCCAACAGCAAAGGCAGCAAGGTCTTGTATTAAACAGCATGCAAAGAAATACACAGTCTTTGCAGTCAGCACATGTCACAAGACATCGCCCAGCAGACAAACACTTGCACTGAACGGAAAGATCCACCGTGCTTTTCTGATGAGCCTTTATGTTACTGAAGTAGTGCGCTTGTCCCTGTTGAGTGGGAGCGGCATGGTCCTCACGGGAGGGGGATATGGCCACAGTGGGCAGCCGTGCTTTTGCATGCGACGGTCCGCACTCTTTATATTAGCCAGCAGTTGGCTTCAGAAGCTGCGATTCAGAACCCTGTCCCAGGATTGCTGCAAGGATTTTACTGATACTGTTCTTGCCATCGAAGGGAACCTCACCATGTAAAGGAGGCGTGAGGTTGGCAGTTAAAAGTACGCCAGCATACTGGACCTGTAGAGAGACAGTCACACAGGATCGGCAGAGACCACCGTATAATTAACCTTCAGGAATACCAACATTGTTCCATTTTCACCAAGTTCTCAGCACCGATTCTGGGTCAAGGATGAAGAGAAGGTGCTTGCTTCAGTAATCCACATGATCTGAAGGAGGCAGGCCGGGCTATCCCCATGCAAACGTTTCATCAGAACCTTTATTTTTAAAAAGTCTCAAGTGCTCTTGCAAGCCAGCCACATGGCAATGGCACTCTGTCAAACAGCCCCCCAGTTTGCCACTGACAGCTCTTTATGTTTTGTTCCGCGCAGCTCTGCAATGTGGAGGAGCAGAGTTGAGCGGTTCACAATGTCAGCAGCACACATAGTGAGACACATGTGCTCACCATGGGTCTGATTGAATGGACATGCAGCAAGATTCAGACAGAAGAACTTTTGGGGTGAACCCATTTGTCGTCAACATCAGCTCAGTGTTGGCTCACTCTGGCCTCTGAGTCAGAAGGTTGTGGGTTCAAGTCCCACTCCGGAGACTGAGCACAGAATCTAGGCTGATTAGAGGTACCGGCTTTTGGATGAGACGTTAAACTGAGACTGCCCTCTCCCATGACACTATTTGAAGAAGAGCAGGGGAGTTCTCCCCGGTGTCCTGGCCAATATTTATCCCTCAACCAACTCCTAAAACAGATGGCCTGGTTGTCAATCTCACTGCTGTTTGTGGGATCTTGCTGTGTGCAAATTGCCTGTTGTGTTTCCCTACTTTATTACAGTGATTACACTTCAAAAAAGTTCTTCATTGGGTGTGAATTTGGGATGTCCTGTGGTTGTGAAAGGTGCTTTCTAAATGCTCATTCTTTCTATAAATTGCTGTTGCACATTTTGCCTGCTACAGAATGAACATGTGTGGTAAACATTCAAACAACTGTAAGATAGTGTGAGGGGTGGGAAGCATTTTGTGGTAGTGCATACTGTGCCCAGCCACTTACTATAAGGCAATGGTGGGTATTCCTAACCATAGCTGATCTGGGAGGTGCCAGGCCCTTTTCTTCACTTGCAAACATATCATTAACACAGCATTAATAGAGTGGAAGATCTTGCATTTATATATCGCCTCTGATGACCTCAGGGCAGCCAATGAAATACTTTTGAAGTGTAGTCACTGTTGTAATGTAGGAAATGTGCACAGCAAGCTCCCACAAACAGCAATGTGATAATGACCAGATAATCTGTTTTAGTGATGTTGGGTGAGGTGTGAAGTGCAGCCTCCCCTGTGTACTCCGTGTAAAGAAAGGGTTAATCAGACTGTCCTGAAGTTTACTAACGTTATACTACTATTGATTTCACTTCATTTTGTAGTAATGTTAATCTTTAGCCCTAGTACTGTGCCCTGCGGAACCCCACTGGAGACAGCCTTCTAGTCACAAAAACACCCATCAACCTTTGCTTCCTGTCTCCGAGCCAGTTTTGAAGCCAACTTGACACTTTGCCCTGGATCCCATGGGCTTTTAATTTCGTGACCAGTCTGCCACGTGGAACCATATAAACTACATCAAATGCACTACCCTCATCTACCCTCCTTGTTACCTCCTCAAAAAATTCAATCAAGTTTGTCAGACACGACCTTCCCTTAACAAATCCGTGCTGACTATCCTTGATTAATCCGTGTCTTTCTAAATGAAGATTTATCCTGTCCTTCAGAATTCTTTCCAATAATTTTCCCACCACCGAGGTTAGGCTGACTGGCCTGTAATTATTCGGTCTATCCTTTTCTCCCTTTTTAAACAATTTTTAAATTAGCAGTCCTCCAGTCCATCGGCACCACACCTGAAGCCAGAGAGGATTGAAAAATGATGGTCCGGGCCTCTGCTATTTCCTCTTTTGCTTCACTTAACAGCCTGGGATACATTTCTTCCAGGCCTGGGGATTTATCCACTTTTAAAGTTGCTAAACCCCTTAATACTTCCTCTCTCACTATGTTTATTTCATCTAATATTTCACACTCCTCCCTGATAGCAATGTCTGCTTCGCCCCTCTCCTTTGTGAAAACAGACGCAAAGTATTCATTAAAAACCCTACCGACGTCTCCCGCCTCCACACACAGATTACCCTCATGATCTCTAATAGGCCCTACCCTTTCTTTAGTTATCCTCTTACTCTTAATATATTTATAAAACATCTTTGTGTTTTCCTTGATTTTACTTGCCAAGAATTTTTCATGCTCTCTCTTTGCTTTCCTAATATCCTTTTTAATTGCACCCCTGCACTTTCTGTACTCCTCTAAAGATTCTATTTAGCCCTCGGTATGTCATACGCCTCCCTTTTTACTTTATCCTACCCTGTATTCCCCATGACATCCAGGGGCCTCTAGATTTGTTAGTCCCACCTTTTTTCTTTAAGGGCACATATTTAGTCTGAACCCTCCGGATCTCCTCCTTGATATCCTCCCACTGCTCTGACACTGATTTACCTTCAAGTAATGATAACAAAATACTGCGGATGCTGGAAATCCGAAATAACAACAGAAAACGCTGGAAAAACTCAGCAGGCCAGGCAACATCCATGGAGAGAGAAACAGAGTCAATGTTTCGGGTCGAAACCCTTCTGCAGAACTGAGAGAAAAGGCAGGAAATGAAACAAAAGGTAGTTTGGGAGCTGGGAAATGGGGGAGGGGATGACAGAAGAGACATTAAGGGCTAGATTTTCAGTATAGACAGTTTTGGGGCGCTAACCTTAGCGCCCGCCCGAAGTTAGCGCCCGCCCCAAAGTAGCGCCCTGTTGCCGGAAATTCAGTGGCTTCGCCCTAAGAGGTTGGTGGAGCGCTAAAAGAGGCGTTCCACTACTATCTTTAGGTGCTAAGCTGACGGTGCAGAGCGCAACACCCGAGCTCGGGCGCAGCGCACGGCAGACACTCTGGTGCCAGTGAGCTCTTAAAGGGGAAGGGTGCATGTGTTTTTTTCAAAGGCAGAGTCTGGGGAGGAGGAGGAGGAGGAGGAGGAGGAGGAGGAGGAGGAGGAGGAGGAGGAGGAGGAGGAGGAGGAGGAGGAGGAGGAGGAGGAGGAGGATACACCGTTCACAACAACACACTGGATCCTTCCACTCAACACATGCAGACTGCCGTCTATAGTGCAGGAGGAGTGCCCTTTAATTTGCGCTCCCCAGGGTGTGTTGCGTTCCATTTTACAAACGCTCTGGACGCCAGCCGCACAATGGGGCGGTCCGACTGAAGTTTGGATTCGGGGTGGCCAAAGGGCGTTGCACGAGGATGTGACGTCATTTTCTGCGCGCGCATCCGGGTGGCCACTAAACTTTGCACCGGCACTAACGGGCAACTTAATTTGGGGCGGGGCGCAAACTGCGCTGCGCCCGGGCGCTACACGCATAGCGCCCGAAAATCACTTCTCTTAAGGCGCTAACTGCTGGCGCAAGCAACTGAAAATCTAGCCCTAAGAGATATTCAAGGTGAGACAAGATAGTGTTAGGACAGGTAAAGAGACAAACTGGCTCTAGATGAAGTGTGAAATGCGCTGGCAGAGTGAGAGACAGCTGCCATGTGGGAGAGAGAAGAAAAAAAAGAAAAAGTCACAAACCAAAGGTGTGAATAAAAAATAACTTTTTCAAGTAACTGTTTCCAGTCCACTATGGCTAAATCCCCTCTGAGCTTAGCAAAATTTGCTTTTCCCCAATTTAGAATTTTTATTCCTGGTCTACCCTTGTCCTTTTCCATAGCTACCTTAAATCTAACAGGTCACTAGCACCAAAATGCTCCCCCACTGATGCGCCTTCTACCTGCCCAGCTTCATTCCCTAAAACTAAGTCCAGAACCACCCCCTCCCTTATTGGGCTTGCTACCTACTGGCTAAAAACGTTCTCCTGGATGTATTTTAGGAATTCCGCACCCTCTATACCCTTCACACTAATTTTATACCAGTTAATATTGGGGTAGTTGAAATCCCCTACTATTACTGCCCTACAGTTTTTGCACTTCTCAGAAATTTGTCTACATATTTGTTCTTCTATCTCCCTCTCACTGTTTGGGGGTCTGTAGTACACTCCCAGCAGTGTGATTGCCCCTTTTTTGTTTTTCAATTCGACCCATATGGCCTCATTTGATGATCCCTCCAACATATCATCCCTCCTCACAGCTGTAATAGTTTCTTTAATCAATACCGTGACCCCCCTCCCTTTTTACCTCCCTCTCTATCCCGTCTGAAAATCCTGTAATCAGGAATGTTGAGCTGCCATACCTGCCCCTCTTTCAGCCACGTCTCTGTAATAGCTAGAATATCATAGTCCCAAGTATCTACCTGTGCCCTTAGCTCATCTGCTTTGTTCGCTATACTCCTTGCACTGAAGTATAGACCATTTCGTGCAGGCAAACCTACTAGTTGATTACTATCGAGCCCTTTATTCCTCTGTCCTTCCAATTTACTTTCTATGTTTTTGTTTTCCAATTCCAGTTTTTCTTCCCTCCCTATTGACTCTATACTTAGTTTCCCATCCACCTGCCAAGCTAGTTTAAACCCTCCCCAACAGCACTAGCAAACCCTCCCGCGAGGATATTGGTCCCGGTCCCATTGAGGTGCAACCCGTCTGGCTTGTAGAGGTCCCACCTCCCCCAGAAATAGCTCCAATTCCTCCAGAATCTAAAGCCCTCCCTCCTACACTATCTCTCCAGCCACTCATTCATCTGCTCTATCTTCCTATTTCTGTAATCACTAGCACGTGGCACCTAGTAGTAATCTGGAGATTACTACCTTTGAGGTCCTGCTTTTTAAACTCTTTCCTAGCTCCCTAAACATAGAAGATAGGAGCAGGAGTAGGCCATTCGGCCCCTCGAGCCTGCCCCCCCATTCAATGAGATCATGGCTGATCATCCAAATTCAATACCCTGTCCCTGCCTTCTCCCCATATCTCTTGATCCCTTTAGCCTTAAGAAATATATCTAACTCTTTCTTGAATAGATTTAATGAATTGACCTCAACTGCCTTCTGTGGTAGAGAATTTCATAGGTTCACCACTCTCTGGGTGAAGAAGTTCCTCCTCATCTCTGTCCTAAATGGCTTACCTCTTATCCTTAGACTGTGACCCCTGGTTCTGGACTCCCCGGCCATCGGGAACATCCTTCCTGCATTTAGTCTGTCTAGTCCTGTTAGAATTTTATAAGTTTCAATTAGATCCTCTCTCATTCTTCTAAACTCCAGCGAGTATAAGCCCAAACGACCCAATCGCTCTTCATATGTCATTCCTGCCATCCCAGGTATCAGACTGCACTCCCTCCATGGCAAGAACATCCTTCCTCAGATAAGGCGACCAAAACTGCACACAATACTCAAGATGTGGTCTCACCAAGGCCCTGTACAACTGCAGCAAGACATCCTTGTTCCTGTACTCGAACCCTCTCGCTACGAAGGCCAACATACCATTTGCCTTCTTAACCGCCTGCTGCACCTGCACGCTTACCTTCAGCGACTGGTGCATAAGGACACCCAGGTCTCGTTGCACTTCCCCTTCTCCCAATCTATTGCTGTTCAGATAATAATCTGCCTTCCTGTTTTTGCCACCAAAGTGGATAACCTCGCATTTATTCACATTATACGGCATCTGCCATGCATCTGCCCAATCACCCAACCTGTCCAAATTATACTGGAGTTTCTCAGCATCCTCCTCACAGCACACACGCCCACCCAACTTTGTGTCGTCTGCAAACTTGGAGATATTACATTTAGTTCCCTCGTCTAGATCATTAATATATATTGTGAATAGCTGGGGTCCTAGGACCGATCCCTGCGGTACCCCACTAGTCACTGCCTGCCACTCGGAAAAAGACTCGTTTATTCCAACTGTTTGCTTCCTGTCTGCCAACCAGTTCTCTATCCAAGTCAGCACCTTGCCCCCAATCCCATGTGCCTTAACTTTGCACGCTAATCTCTTATGCGGGACCTTATCGAAAGCCTTCTGAAAGTCCAAATACGCCACATCCACTGGTTCTCCCTTATCTACTTTACCAGTTACATCCTCAAAAAATTCCAGTAGATTAGTCAAGCATGATTTACCTTTTGTAAATCCATGTTGACTTTGTCCGATCCTGTCACTGTTTTCCAAGTGCTCTGCTATTACATCTTTTATAATGGACTCTAGCATTTTCCCCACTACCGATGTCAGGCTTACCGGTGTATAATTCCCCGTTTTCTCTCTTCCACCTTTTTTGAATAGTGGGGTAACATTAGCCAACCTCCAATCCATGGGTACAGTTCCAGAGTCTATCGAATTTTGGAAGATGACCAGCTACTATTTCTAGGGCCACTTCCTTAAGTACCCTAGGATGTAGATTATCAGGCCCTGTGGATTTATCGACCTTCAATCCCATCAATTTCCCTAACACCATTTCCCTACAAACACTGATTTCTTTCAGTTCCTCCCTCTCATTAGACCCTATGTTCCCCGACATCTCTGGGAGGTTATTTGTGTCATCCTTTGTGAAGACAGAACCAAAGTATATATTTAATTGGTCAGCCATTTCTTTGTTCCCCATTATAAATTCCCCTGATTCTGACTGCAAGGGACCTATGCTTGACTTCACCAATCTTTTTCTCTTCACATATCTATAGAAGCTGTTACAGTCAGTTTTTATGTTCCCTGCAAGCTTACTCTGATACTCTATTTTCCCCCTCTTAATTAATCCCTTTGTCCTCCTTTGCTGAATTCTAAACTGCTCCCAATCCTCAGGTTTGCTGCTTTTCCTGGACAATTTATATGTCCTCTCCTTGGATCTTATGCTAACCCTAATTTTCCTTGTTAGCCACGGTTGATTCACCTTTTTTGTTTTATTTTTATGCCAAGCAGGGATGAACAAATTCCGTAGTTAATCCATGTGATCTTTAAATGTTTGCCATTGCCTATCCACCGTCAACCCTTTGAGTAACATTCCCCAATCAATCCTACCCAACTCATGCCTCATACCATCATAGTTTCCTTTATTTAAATTCAGGACCCTAGTCTCTGAGTCAACTACTTCACTCTCCATCTTAATGAAGAATTTTATCATATTATGATAGCTCTGTCCCAAGGGGCCTAGCACAACATGATTGCTAATTATTCCTTTCTCATTACATAATACCCAGTCTAAGATGGCCTGATCTCTAGTTGGTTCCTCAACATATGGGTCCAGGAAACCATCCTGTATACATTCCAGGAATTCCTCCTCCAAAGTATTGTTACTAATTTGGTTAGCCCAATCTATATGTAGATTAAAGTCACCCATGATAACTGCTGTGCCCTTATTGCACGCATCTCTAATTTCCCATTTTATGCCATCCCCAACCTCCGCATTACTGTTTGGGGGTCTGTATACAACTCCCACTAACGTTTTCTGTCCCTTGGTATTTCTCAGCTCTACCCATACAGATTCTACATCATCAGAGCTAATATCCTTCCTTACAGTTGTGTTAATCTCCTCTTTAACCAGCAATGCTACCCCACCTCCTTTTCCTTTTTGCCTGTCTTTCCTGAATATTGAATACCCCTGGATGTTGAGTTCCCAGCCCTGGTCACCCTGGAGCCATATTTCCATAATCCCAATCATATCATATCCGTTAACATCTATTTGTGCCCCTAATTCATCCACCTCGCATTATGACACAAAGCCTTCAGGCTTGTTTTTTTAACACTCTTAGACCTTTTAGAATTATTATTTACTGTGGCCATGTTTGATTTAAACCCATGATTGCTCTGACTGCCACTTTTGCTTTTCTCCTTCCTGTCTTTTGCTTCAATCCTTGTTTCCCTTTCCTCTGTCTCCCTGCACAGGTTCCCAACCCCCTGCCATTTTAGTTTAAACCCTCCCTCACAGCACTAGCAAACATCAGTCCCAGTCCTGCCCAGGTGCAAACCGACCAGTCTGTACTTGTCCCACCTTCCCCAGAACTGGTTCCAATGTCCCAGGAATTTGAATCCCTCCCCATTGCACCATTCCTCTAGCCACATATTCATCTGAAATATCCTTCTATTTCTACTCTGACTAGCACATGGCACTGGTAGCAATCCTGAGATTACTACCTTTGAGATCCTATTTTTTAATTTACCTCCTAACTCCCTATATTCAGCTTTTAGGACCTCATCCGGGTTTTTACCTATATCGTTGGTATCTATATGCACCACGATAACTGGCTGTTATCCTCCCCTTCCAAAATGCTCTGTAGCTGCTCCGAGACATCCTTGACCCTTGCACCAGGGAGGCAACATACCATCCTGGAGTCTCGTTTGTGGCCGCAGAAACGCCTATCTATTCCCCTTACAATAGAATCCCCTATCACTATAGCTCTCCCACTCTTTTTCCTCCCGTCCTGTGCAGCAGAAGCACCCATGATGCCAGGAAGTTGGCTGCTGCTGCCTTCCTCTGATAAGCCATCTCCCTCACCAATATCCAAAGTGGTATATCTGTTTGAGAGGGGGATGGTCACAGGGGACCCCTGCACTACCTGCCTGTGCCTACTACTTTGCCTGGTGGTCACCCATTCTCTTCCTGCCTGTGCAACCTTTACCTGCGGTGTGAGTGTAGTGTATGTACCTTTAAGAGAGAACTACTTTTACAGCTCCTGTATACTGTAGTACCGGCAGTGACCACACCTGTATATAAGCCTTGAGCATGCCTCTGTACCCCCAGTCTTGAGACTACCCTACTCCAGTAAACACCTGTTGATTGTTAAGTTACAGCATCCGTGTAGTTATTTGAAAACATCATACTCTCAGAATCACGGATCTAACAGTGGCGACGAGTGTTGATTCGAATCTAGCTGCAACTCTGCATTTCCCTTCAAGGATTCGCTCCGGGAGGGCGGTGGAAGAAAGTCAAGGCCAGAAGCACAGGCGTCGACCACGAGCAACCGCCCAGTCGTCCGGCAGAGAGTGAACATTGCAGGGGAGGCTGTTGAGAGCCGGGCTTGGTTCCCCAGCCACGACGATCCAGCAACAGACTGACAACAGGCACAGCGCAGACCCTTCCCGGACAGCGGCGGCTGGAGCTGACCGACGGCAGAGAAAAAACCGAGCAGCATCGATGAGGTAAGAGAGAGGGTGAAGTGCACAGGGCGCAGCCGGGGTTTGAAAACCGAGCGGCGTCGAGGAAAAACAAAACGGAGAGAGAGAGGGTAAAGCAGCAGCCGGGTTCAGGACCGAGCGGCGGAAACGGGGAAGGCGCACAAAAAAAACGCGCAGAGCACAGCCAGGGCTCAAGGGCTGAACAGTGTCCGCGGGGAGAAGAAGGGAGAGCGCGGGAGACGCCATTGAGCCGCGGAGAAGAAGGAAGAGCGCGGGAGACGCCATTTTTAGAAGCCGCAGCGGAGAAGAAGGACGAGCGGAGAAGAAGGGAGAGCGCGGGAGACGCCATTGTTGACAGTTAAATCACACCCAGGGATGCCGAAGAGTGGCAGTATCTCTACGTTCGACAATGAAGTCGAAGATTGGGCAACATATGTGAAACGTATTGAGGTGTACTGCAGGGCGAATGAAGTGCCAGATGCTAGGGAAGCACTGGTTTTGTTAAATTCCTTGGGTGCAAAAACGTATGGCTTACTTTACTGCGAAACCTAAAACCCCAGAGAAGCCCGTGAATAAGAATTTTGAAAGCATAGTAGAAATCCTACAGGGCCACTTAAACCCCACACCGCTGCTGATAGCAGAAAGATTTAAGTTCCACAAAAGGAACCAGCATAAAGACGAAAGTAATGCTGAGTACTTAACGGAACTGTGCAAGCTATCGAAACACTGCCAGCTTGGAGTGGGACTAGCAGATACGTTAAGTGAAGGAACCCAAAAACGGCTTCTATCAGAAAAGGATCTTACGCTGGACAAGGCTTTCAGCATGGCAGTATTACACGAAGCAGCCGCAAGGGGTGCTGCAGAGATACAACGGAGACCACAAGAATATGGCACCAATGAAATGTCATATGGAACAGGGAAGTGTTATCGCTGCGGCAGAACAACACACGACCAGAAAGATTGTTGGTTCAAGGATCAAGTGTGCAGACAGTGTGGAAAAGCAGGACACATAGCAAGAGTCTGCAGGTCAGGGAAGAAAACCAACAGCAAGAAATCTCCACAGGAGAAGTACAAAAAGGTACATAAGGTGATGGACAGTAGTTCAGACGAACAGAAAAGTGATACAGACTCCGGAAGCAAGGAGCTGGGTTGTCTGAAACTACATAAGCTAACCAAAATGGAGGTAAACGCTTCACCAAAATTGATCTAGCCCAGGCGTACTTGCAAATGGAGGTAGAAGAAGCCTCGAAACAATACCTCACAATCAACACTCATGAAGGTCTCTACCAATACAACCGGCTGGTGTTCGGGGTAGCATCAGCTCCGGCTATTTGGCAAAGGGCGATGGATCAAGTCCTGCAAGGGATTCCAGGGACCCAGTGTTATTTGGACGACATCCTGGTCACGGGCGAAAATGACAGTGATCACCTCGCCAACCTGGAGAAGGTGCTCACTAGATTAAAGGAATATGGGCTATGAGCTAATCGCCACAAGTGCGAGTTTTTCCAGAAGTAGATCTCGTATTGTGGCCACGTTATCGATGAAGAGGGGTTACAAACGTCCCCTGAAAAGATTGAGGCAGTAGTCAAGGCTCCAGCTTGTGACACATGAAAATGTGTCACTACTGAGGTCGTTCCTCGGGCTGGTAAACTACTACCATAAGTTCTTGCCAAATTTGTCTACGGTATTACACCCACTGAACACCCTACTGCAAACAGGGGTACCATGGAAGTGGAATGACGAACGTAAACGAGCTTTCCAGAAGTGCAAAGAATTGATCACATTAAAAGAGGTGTTGGCCCATTTCAACCCAGCACTACCAATTCGTTTGGCATGTGATGCATCACCCTACGGTATTGGAGCGGTGCTGTCGCACAAATTCCCAGACGGGTTGGAGAGGCCAGTAGCCTTTGCGTCTCGGTCACTAACCTCAGCCGAGCGCAACTACGCCCAGATTGACAGGAAGGCCCTCAGCCTAGTATGGGGAGTAAAAAAATTCAACCACTATCTGCATGGGCAGAAGTTCACCTTGCTGACTGACCACCAACCACTTGTCTCCATCTTTAATCCAAAGAAGGGCGTTCCGGTGATGACTGCAAAACGGTTACAAATATGGTCCCTTTTTCTAGGGGCAAACCAATATGAAATAGAATATAAAGGCACGAAACAGCGTGGAAACACTGATGGGCTATCACGCTTGCCACTGCCTACTGTGGAGGAAGCACCAGCAGTGGACCCTATCGAGATATTTTATTCGTCAATAATTGAACGATTGCCAGTAACTAACACGGATATAGAGAAGGAGACCCGCAATGATCCGACACTGTCTCGGGTATATGATTTGATGGTGAGGGGATGGCCAACACATGGCGACTCACTGTTGCCAGCATTCTCATCCAGAAGAGAACAGCTGTCAGTATGCCAGGGGACAGTGATGTGTGGATCCCGAGTGGTGATTCCACCCAAGTTAAGGGAGAGAGTGCTAAATGAGCTTCATGAAGGTCATCTGGGAGTGGTGAAAATGAAAAGCCTTGCTAGGGCTTATGTGTGGTGGCCGGGGATCGATCAACAAATCGAGGACCTAACCAAGAGCTGCTCAGGATGCCAGAAGGTCCAAAATGCACCACCACATGCCCCTCTACACCCATGGGAGTGGCCCTCCTCTCCATGGCAATGGGTGCATATTGATTTTGCTGGTCCATTCATGGACTCAATGTTCTTAATAGCAGTGGATGCTCACTCGAAATGGCCTGAGGTGATAAAAATGTCCTCAACCACTACAGAGGAAACGATTGCAGTCCTACGGACCATATTTGCCAGGAACAGCTTGCCAGAGCAGATTTGCTCTGATAATGGACCACAGTTTGTGTCCGAAGAGTTTCGGAAATTTATGAGAAGGAATGGGGTAAGGCATTACACATCCGCCCCGTATCATCCAGCCACAAATGGATTGGCTGAGAGGTTCGTACAAACCTTTAAAAAGGCGATAAAGGCCATGTGCGACGATGAAATTCCACTACAGCATAAGGTGGACAATTTCCTATTAGCCTACAGAAATGCGACACATGCAGTTACCAACCAGACCTCGGCCATGATGTTCTTTAACCGAAGGTTGAGATCTCGTCTGGATTTGCTCAGACCAAATGTGCGAAGAAATGTTGAGGATAAACAATTCCAGCACATCATTGAGAAGCCGACAAGGAGCTTCAATGTAGGACAACCAGTCTTGGCCCGTGACTACCGAACAGAGAAATGGCAACCCGGAACGATATGCACAAGACATTAATGTACACAGTGGATGTCGGGGAGAACATTGTGAGACGCCACGTCGAACAGATCTTAGCGTCACAGGAACGAGTCAACCCCATGTCTCGAGTACCTGGGGATGAACCCGACATACCGGTAGCATCTACTTCAGAACCAGTAGCAGTGGAAACTGATGAACTAACCGACGAAAAGGGGCCAGAATCGCCTCCGCACCAAGAACAAGAACCTCAGGAAAGGCGCTACCCAGAAAGGATCAGGAAGCCGCCCCAAAGACTGAATCTATAAATGGACTATTTTTGTTTAATGTGCATGTTAAAGTGTTAATTGTTATCTGAACATTATGGGTACTGCTAATCTAAAAGGGGAGGAATTGTAGTGTATGTATTTTAAGAGAGAACTACTTTTACAGCTCCTGTATACTGTAGTACCGGCAGTGACCACACCTGTATATAAGCCTTGAGCATGCCTCTGTACCCCCAGTTTTGAGACTACCCTACTCCAGTAAACACCTGTTGATTGTTAAGTTACAGCATCTGTGTAGTTATTTGAAAACATCATACTCTCAGAATCACGGATCTAACAGTGACCAACTCCCTAAACATGCTATCCATGATGTCCTCAGCATCATGAACGCTCCAGTATGCATCCATTCGCAGCTCCAGCACCGCAATGCGGTCTGTCAGTAGCTGCAGCTGGATACACTTCCCGCACACATGGTCCTCAGGGACACAGGAAGTGTCCCTGATTTCCCACATACTGCAGGAGGAGCATACCACGGCACCGAGCTGTCCTGCCATGACTTACCCTTTAATTAATTCAAATTAAATTAAATCAAATCAATCCCACCAATTACACTACAATTAAATGATATACTCAAGGGCCCTTGTTTAACACACAGAGACCCTAGAAACTATAAACCACAAAAGTTAAGTTTGGAAAAAACGAGAACATGAGAAATACTCACCAACCAATCACTTACCTGCTTTCTGGTGATGTCACACTTTGATTACTTTTTACTTCTCTCTCCCGCTCTCGGAGCTCTGAGATTGGTAAACCCACCTGCTCCTCGGGCTCGCCTTTTATCACCGCCGCCGCTCCTCCCAGGTCCGCACTGCCGCCGCTGCTGCTGCTGTGGCCTACCTGCTCCTCGGGCTCGCCTTTTATCACCGCTGCCGCTCCTCCCAGGTCCGCACTGCCGCCGCTGCTGCTGCTTTGGGGCCTACCTGCACCTTGGGCTCTCCCTTTATCGCCGCCGCCGCCTCGCCGCTCCTCCCAGGTCCGCACTGCCGCCGCCACTGCCTGCAGGACCTCATCCCTCTTCCTACCTATGTCATTGGTATATGGACCATGACCTCTGGCTGTTCACCCTCCCCCCTCAGAATGCCCTGCAGCCGTTCAGTGACATCCTTGACCCTGGAACCAGGGAGGCAACATACCATCCTGCAGTCACGTCTGCGGCTGCAGAAACGCCTGTCTTCTTCCCTAACTATTGAATCCCCTATCACTATTGCTCTCCCTCTCCTCTCCCCCCCTGAGCCTTCCATGGTGCTGTGGACTTGGCTCTGGATGTATTTCCACTGGTGCTGTTACTGCATTGTTGGGGCCCTGTATGGTGATTATGCGGGTACTGGTAAAAGCTCTGGCCCTGTTGCAACAGTAGAGCAAGCTCTGGGTACCTCCTTTAGGTGTAATCACGGTATTGAGTTTCATGTTAGTCAGTTTGGGACTCACAGTGTTCCATTCCTGATTCCTCACTGGGGAAAAGTCAGTCTTACTGAATGGCAACTTGCTTTTATGCAGCACCTTTAATATACAAAACATTTCAAGACATTTGATACATGGAAATAGACATAAAGCCACAGAGGAATGAGGATGGGTTGTGACTGAATGTCTGCTTGAAAAGATGGGTTTTGAGAAGGTTTTAAAAGTCATGTCGACAAGTGGAGAGGTTTAGGGAGGCAGGTCCAGAGTGTGGGCCAAAACAACTGAAGACTGAGATACCAATGGTGGGGCAAAGGGAATTGAGGATTCCCAAAAGGCTAAAGGCAGAGGACCTAAAGGTGCAAGGGGGACATTTCAGACTGGAGGAAACTGCGGTGAGATCAAGGAAGATGAGGAAGGATAATGCACACAGCTACAGAGGAAGCAGGCCAAGCTTTCGGAGAGAAGTCTTCTCCTTTGCCCACTCTACCAAACCGATTGGTCAATCAACATTACTGGGGAAATGTTTTGATGTCACACTTGTGACAGCGAGAGTGAATGTTGGAATTTGGGCGCAATGCCCATGATTTTCCGACCATTCGTCGTCAGAACATAACAGGCAGTGCACACCCAAACTTGCATTGTGCACGCTCTGCGGGCAGCGCCCCTTATACCTGTGGAGCCTAACCTCAGAAATCACAGAAATCACAGAAACCACACAGTGCAGATAGAGGCCATTTCGGCCCATCGAGCCTGCACCGACACATATCCCACCCGATCCCCGTAACCCCTACACCAACACATATCCCACCCTATCCCCGTAACCCCACGTATTTAATCCCCCTAACACTAAGGGTCAATTTATCATAGCCAATCAACCTAACCCGCACATCTTTGGACTGTGGGAGGAAACCGGAGCACCCGGAGTAAACCCACGCAAACACGGGGAGAATGTGCAAACTCCACACAGACAGTCGCCCGAGGCCGGATTCGAACCCGGGTCCCTGGCGCTGTGAGGCAACAGTGCTAACCACTATGCCACCGTGCTGCCCTGGGGTGCTGCATCATCAAACGCAATTACTGTAGTGGGGAGTTGGGTCAAGCCTATTCCAGGTGTGAACTTTGCGTTGAACGCTTGTTACATTGGTAAATTACACAACTGTCCATAAAACTGTTCCCTTGCTAACACAGGGTAAGTGCTGGGAAATTACACCCAACATTCATGGGCGGGATCTTGCTGGAGTGGGGCATCTCGTGGCACACAGTTAGTTAGACTTTTTCCTCCACCCTTCAGCATGAACAATTTTTGTGCAGTAGCTTGTTGGAAGAGCGAGCTGATAACGGGCAGAGACTCATAGTACAGCACAGAAGGAGGCCATTCGGTCCATCGAGTCTGCGCCAGCTCCTTTGAAGAGCAATCCAGTTAGTCCCACTACCCCCTCTTTCCTCATATCCCTGCAATTTTTTCTCCTTCAAGTATTTATCCAAATGCCTTTTGAAGGCTACTATTGAATCTGTATCCACCATCCTATCAGGCAGTGCATTCCAAATCCTAACCACTCGCTGTGTAAAAATCTTTTCCCTCATGTTGCCTCTGGTTGTTTTGCCAGTCACCAGTGAGCAGTCCTGCAGCTGAGCTCTTGTTTCTGCCACTGGGGTTCCTAGCACAAGGATCTGCCAGGGGCAAGGTTATCCAGGATAGAAGCAGGCCAAGGCCCATCAGATTCGGGTGCTTTGTAGCCTGAACTGGCAGAGCATGCTGTCGTTGTGCTCTACCTGTCTGGTGTCCTGGGACAGAGGGCAGCAATATCGGCTCCCAGAGCAGAATAGAAGCTATCAGGGACTATCTGATTCTGCCCAAAAATGCAACAATGTTCTAACCCTCGACACGGGCATCCCTTAAGTCAACAAACCTTGCAAAAAAAACAAGCAAAATAGGTCAAATTATAAATAAAGACAAGAAGCTTGATGTTGGCATTCCTGGGTACTTGTGACGATATAGCGACTATTGCAAGAACAATCTCGTTTCACCTGCAGTCCACATATTGAATGAGGCACGTGTACAGGGATTGTTCTTCTTCTGTGTATGTGGTTCCTTTTTTGGGACTAAGTAGTAAAACTTTGTTACCCATTAATGCCACTAAAAGTATACAGCTTCTCCAGGTGCAATCACATTTTATATGTGTTTGTCATTGTACAATGACAGTTTTATTGTACTGTGATATACGGTGTTTACACTATTAGAGTTACGTCAGATGACTTAATTGCCACAAACCACGGCTTTAAAAGCTGAAAGATTGCACAGAGCTCTGAATCAACTTGTTGAGAGAACGCCCAGCTAAACTTCAGATCTCAAGTCAACATGAAAACCCTTTTTGCCATCGTTTTGCTCACCAGTTGCTTGTCGAGTCTTACAGCAAACGTTGTAGTTCAGGTAAGATTAAATAAGTTCTTACACATTTTCCAATTGATTGGGGGACACAGGGCACAATTTTGAAATTTGCAGATGACACGAAACTTGGAATTGTAGTAAACAGTGAGGAAGATCGTAATAGACTTCAAGAGGACATAGACAGGCTGGTGGAATGGGTGGACAAGTGGCAGATGAAATTCAATGCAGAGAAGTGTGAGGTGTTAGGAAGAATGAGGAGAGACAATGCACACTAATTTATACAATTTTATAAACGGGGTGCAAGAACAGAGACCTGGGGGTACTGGTGCACAAACCTTTGAAGGTGGCAGGACAGGTTAACAAAGCAGTTAATAAAGCACATGGGATCCTGGGCTTTATAAACAGAGGCAGAGAGTACAAAAACCAGGAAGTACAGAGGGAGTGCTGCACTGTTGGAGGTGCCATCTTTCGAATGGTACATTAAACCGAGGCCCCGTCTGCTCTCTCAGGTGGATGTAAAAGATCCCATGGCACTATTGTTAGAGTAGAGGGATGTTTTCCAAGTCTGCTGGCCAGCATTCTTCCATCAACTAACACCACCAAATAGAGGTTCACCACTTCTCCATCTCATTTGCTGTATGCAGGCAAAACATTTGCCTGATTTGCTTACGCAGAAACAGCACTTAAAAAGTAACTGATTGGTGGTGAAGTGCTTCAGGATGCCCCGAGGATGTTCTAAGGTTATTTCTTTTCTGAATGCACGCTTATCAAATACCACTCTTCACCATTTTAACGGAGCCATTTAAAGCGAGCGAGTTATCACCTTTGTTAAAATAGTCGAGAGAAGCTTCTAGTATGAGTGCATTCCGAGTTTGTATGATAACAGCGCTGGGATCAGTTTCTAGTCTCTGGAGAATACTTGATGGCAAGCTGGTGAATATGGAATGAATTATCCGAGTGCCATTGAGTCTTCTGTTTAAGTCGGTATAAATTAGAATGTTGAAATGATGTTTTCAGTATTTTAATTGGTTACCATAACATTCCCATAAACACCTGGGCTGGTTTTCCGATGGGTGCTCATTGTGAGGAATGACGCTCGAACTTAGCGCTGGGTGAAAACCCACGGCCCCGTTAAATTAATGATGGACTGAAAATCAGGTAGAGATGGTATCCTAACCAGCAGTCCCTGAGCGGCCGATTTGTATTGGCCCGGTTTGCAATACCACCTAAGATGAGAGCTGGGCTCAAACCCAGCGCGAACTGATGGTGTGAAAGGCCCTCTCTGAGGGACACAATCATCTTCCCTGAAAAGAGCTTGGACTTTGTCCACCTTTACAAGGAGTGTAATAGAGAACCGTGAATTCCATGTCGTTCCAGCAGCCTACGGGCAGTGAGTACCAGGGAGATCACGGGTACATCACCTGGGTGAAAGGTCTTCATATCTGGCTTCACCCAACATGGAATCAACACCTTTGCGCCCCGTAATTGCTCAAGATAGGTTTGGATGGAGGAGGTCCATCGCCATATTTGATTTCACCTTTCCAGTATACCAGCCCTACCATTGCCACGTCTAACTGTTTCTTCAGTGAGTCCGTGGCCTGGGCCAGAGCTCCTCTTCACAGCGTTGGCTGTTCCTTTGATGTGAATTTGAATACAGGCGTTCCTTCACAATACCATGAACAGAAACATGAAAAGGCATTTGCCAATTGGGCAACTATTGTTATAGAAGCTGGAGATCAGGCTTGCAGATATTAGCGGCTGAACGTTTAACGCAGTTGTACGCTCTTCCTCTCCCTGTTATTTTAAACAAAGGCATTAACTCAATTAAAACAAACTTTTTTAACCTTTTCTACCATCCAGGAGTGACTGGCTGTTGTTTGTGAGAGCCGGTAACTTGCTCTTTCAAATACTTTCCACGGTTTAACCCAGTTCAGCTGCCAAAGGATAGCTGTGACTCAGTGGTAGCAGAAGGTCGTGGGTTCAAGTCCCGCTCCAGAGACTCGAGCACATAGTCTCGGCTGACACTCCAGTGCAGTACTGAGGGAGCGCTGCACTGTCGGAGTTGCCATCTCTCAGATGAGACATTGGCCCAGAAATTCGGGTCTCCACGGGTGAGTACGCGCTGGGTACTCACCTGTAAGCCCAAAGGAAGTGCCGGTTTCGTGCATGCACTGCACATGCGCGGGAAACCGGCACTTCCGTTCCCCTGAAAGAAGGGGTTCAGAAGTCGAACGCGTGCGCAGGAGAGGCTGTGCGTGCGTATCGAACTTACGTTTTTCTTGCAGGTTTTCCCGGGAGGGTAAGTCTCCAGAAGTTAGACGTGTAAAAAGCAGTCGCAAGACCTGCTTTTTACAAGGTAAGTGGTGAATTAATTAAAATTAAAACATTTTTTCCACAGGTTTATTATTTTTAAATACTTTAAAGAAAGGTAAGTTTATTTTTAGCCCTGTTAGAAAATGTAATTAATTTTTTCAAAAACTTAAATTATTGTTTAAAATAGTTATTTCATGTAATTTATAGTTTATTTTAAAAATGTGATTTTTTAAACATTTATTTGAAGATTTAGTGATGTTTTGGGGCTTATAGTATTTATAAGTTTGACAGCTCTTCCTGTCAAACTTATGAATGAAGCATTCCCTGCTGCCATTGGCTCTCAATGGCCCACGTGATCCCAGGGGACGCATCGAACTAACTGTGCCCCTGGGATACACAAGCACTGCGTGCCGGCAGTTGGAGCAGGCCCAGGATCGGAATCCCACGCGGGCCCACAGCTCAACGGCCAGCGTGCTAGGTAAGTGCAGGTCGGAGGCTTGCACCCGCAGGAAGCCTCCGACCCGAATTTCTGGGCCATTAAATTAAGGCCCCGTCTGCCCTTTCAGGTGGACATAAAAATCCAGCAGCATAATTCAAAGAAGAGCAAGGGAGTTTTCCCTGGTGTCCTCAACTAACACCTAAAGCAGATTACCTGGTCATTTATTTCATTGCTGTTTCTGGGAGCTTTCTGTGTGCAAGTTGGCTGCCACATTTCCCACATTACAACAGTGACTATACTTCAAAAATACTTTATTATCTGTAAAACGCTTTGGGACGTCCTGAGGTCATGAAAGGCGCTATAGAAAGGCAAGCCTTTGTTTTCACTTTTCAGCACCACTTCCTGGAGTGTTGCTAACTGTGACTAACGCTTGCTGTGTTTCTCTGTTTCCATCAGGTTGGAGAATACAAGTTCTTGTTGGAGGATGTGAAAGAGTTGTGGATGTTGATGGACAAACAGAGAGTAGACATCCCACAGCTTACTGACTCTTTCATCTCTAAACTGTGCAATAACCCTGAGCTACCAGAAGCGTTCCAACCAGTCTGCGCCTCCAGTGACTCGCCTCAGGTTTTTCTCAGACTGAGTAAGTGGAATGTTGATTAAATGATACCTAAGAGATTCCGTTTAAAAAAATAACATAGGCCTAGAAATTCACTATGGCCCCGCCAGCTGGCTAGCGCCCAAAAGTTAGCGCTGGGCGCGGAGCCATTTGCGACCGTCAGATATTCACTTTTTGCGCCCCAAGTCGGAACCGGGCGCTATTCCAGGGTGTGCCCGCCCCCGCTTGGGGCGCTGAAACTGAATTTCAGCGCTCTAGGCGCCGCTGCGCCACCCACTGCGGAGCGGCAGGCTGCGGTACTGCAGGCCTCCTCCTTCTCTTAAGGTGGAGGTGCCTGCAACGGGGAGATCGCCGCTGGATAGTGCTGGCAAATGAGCCCGGCACCACGGAGAAGTGCCGGGTTCGCGGAAAGCAGCCGGCAATGCCGCGGGGGGGGGGGGTGGAGGAGGCCGGGGAAGGAGGTGCGGGCAGGCGGCCGCCGAAAAAGCGGCCGGCCGCACCTCCACCTTAAAGCGCCCCACTAAGGCTACAGTACGGCCCCGTTTTCTGGTCGCTGTTTGCGGCCGCTGCGGAAGAGGCGGCCGCAACAAAATATGGGGATCGGGCCGGTATCGGGGCGGAACCGGGGCACTGCGCACACTGATGACGTCATCAGTGCCGGCGCAGCGCTAACGGATACCGCCGCCATTACCGCTGCGCTGAATATCAGCGCAAACTCCTGTATTGGCGCAGAAGCCCTCTTTAGGCGGTAACTGGGCGCAAAGCTGGCAGCGCCTTACTGAATTTCTAGGCCATAATCCTAGCCAGTTAACATCACCAGGATTCTGTAACTCCACATGAATGAATACTTTATCCAAATCAAGGCATCAGCTGCAAATCTCTTAACTTTTGTTTCATTGAATCATTCAGCCCATGGTGCCTGTGTTAGCTCTTTGAAAGCGCTCTCCATCTCATGCCACTCCCCTGCTCTTTCCCCAGAGCTCTGCTAATGTTTCCTTTTCAAATACATAACCAATTCCTTATTATCCAATGTCTCAGCAAGTTCCATTGCCATCTTCGCAAAGGAGCCAATATTTAAGAGCAGTTTTCTTTTAGTTGAACAACCTCCAACCTTCAAAGCCTCATTGCAGGACACCCGAAGGATGAACAGAACAGGGAGAAGGCAAGTTAAGTAAAGTAGTGGTGATTAAGTGACACTAGGCTTGTGACTAAAATCCCATAGATTGTAGGAGAAAGGGAAGGCTCAGGAGGTACGGAGTCCCACAGCTCGGAGGTCTTGGGAAAGAATCAGTAAGTGAGGATGAGGAAGATTGTATATAATAGAGATCAAGAGAGCAGCACTCAGGGGAGCAATGACTGTAGTTATATCAGGAAAACAGAGTGGGGCACGGAAAGTTACACTGGAGGGATAGAATTTGGAGGATTGGGGGGCGAGGAGTGATCTAAGGATGCTGGAAATATAAGGAAAATAGATAGTAAAAGCGATGAAAAGGATAGAGAAAGTCCAGACTGATTCCTTTGACTTGATCCCTTGCTTGCAGGCAGAGTAATTCAGAGATTTCACTATTTTACAATTTAAACCCATTTAAAATATCCAACTTCAATTATTAACATTTCCTTTATTGCTAAGCTGCTAGACTTGGGGAAGCCTGACTTATTGTGAACTCGTTAAAATCTTGTTCTTGCTCACCATAGCTTGATGTTTCAGTTGACTGAGACTGGGAGGCAGTTTGCCTTGGGCTCGTGGCCCAGTGATATTCTCCAATCTCTGAAGCTGCGAGACAATTTCTCTCTCTCTCTTTCTCTTACAGAGGAAATATCAGTGAATGCTGACATCTGTGAAATCTGTGCCTACGCTGCCTGCAGTGGCTGTTGACCTGGGAGGCAGAACCTTGCAATACATCAACAGCATATATATTCCAAAACTTTCTGTGATTGTGAAGCTGCGGAATTGAGTGAAAGCACCTTGTTTTTGCCCAGACTGACTGAGCCAATGCCATGAATAATTAATTCTATAAATGGTCTTCCTGTTAATATATGTTGGGACCTCTGCCATTGGAATCACTGTTCACTTTCTTCAACAGAAGCAACACAGAGGAACGGAGCTTTGCTGGACCAGACTGCAGCATGTTCCTCCACACCCATTCATCACTGCACTGACGATTGGCTCAGATCGCATCTCTCCCTGCATGCCAATCTCACAAGCTGCCTCTTTTTATCCCCAGTTGCCCACTTAACCCCAGCACTTTCAAAAATCCAGCACCAAATGCACAGGGAAGCTGAGGAACGTTGGCCCAAATACATCAAGAAATAATGAGCCTGCATAACATGTCTACATGTGGTTCGGTCTTACAGTGCGCAATCCTTCTTATCAGCTTTTCACTGGTGTCACCTTCTAAAATCTACTTGTTTATAGTTGTGTAGTGAAGGGCTTGATGAAACTTGTGAGCGACAGCTGGCGAATACCTTTATTTACTGTCATTGATCCTGAAACCTGTGCCATCACCGTTGACGGTTGGCTCTCAATGGTCCAGTTGGCAACTTTCCTCTACACACCAGCTCTGGCCCATCGTGAGCCCCATTAAAACAGCAGCATTACCTGGACCTAAAGGATTGTTTACACGGGCTCACGATACACGAGCAAACCCCACACTGCTGGTTGCTGGGGATTAGACACCGGCCTGAATTTTAATGGGGAGGTGGGTTGGGAGCCGGGGGGTGGTGGGGGGTGGGGCTCCGAAGCGGTCGTGTAACCCGGTAGAATGGGTTCCCCACAGGCCCTGCCAAATTTAACAGCAGGGCCTGATTTGCATGGGATCCTCTGTTTCCTACCCGCAGCCAGCCAGATTGAGAGGTTGCTGTCTGCGGGTGGGTAGGCCTGTGGCACTAGGCCTAGAAATAGGGAGGGATGGTGTGAGGCTGAGGGCCGGTCGGAGGAGAGGGGTGTGTGGGGGGTGGGTTCGTCAACAATCGGGGGTCGGAGGAGAATGGGGGGGGATTCAGAGGGGGGTTCTGGTCAAGATTCAGATATTTAGCACTTTCACTTCCCACATGACCCCAACCTACCCGTTTTTTTTTAGGTTAAAATTCACCCCCCCCGCCCAAATGTAGATCCCAAAGTGACTCCAAGTCAAAGTGGTCACACTCCGAGTCTATTCTCAGTGTTATTGTAAATTTCATTTCAGATTAAACTCCCCAACTGGCCAGCTGAAAAATATCCATTCGGCAGCATTCATGCATTGAATATCGGAAAATGCTACTTTATGTGAAACTTTACTATCAGTCTTGGCTTAAACTTTAATTAATTGAAACTTTGACCGCTTTGCTGTTTTGCAGAGTGCAATCTGCAATATAATTTCTGTAATCATATTGGACTTTAATCCAGCCAGGCAGAGTAGGGGCGTGACTGTGAGAGAGTCGGCCAGTGAGACTGCGACCTCCCTCCCGATTACAAATCGACAAGGTTACATTCCCCACTTTCACCGGCACATCCCTGAATCACACTGAAGATTTTGCTGCTGCCCGCTAGCTCCATCAGAAGGAGAAGAAGCATTAGCAAAGTTCGATGGAAGCAGGTTTGGACTGGCATGGTTGAGCACAGGGAGTGGTGCCCTCACAGAAAGGTCTGTGCCTTGAGGTTTGATAATGAGATCTGTAAAGGTATCTATGTTTATAGTCGTGCTTTTGTAATGTTTGTTAGTCATTTCATATAATAAAAGTCATTGAAAGCAACATTTTGTCAGCCTTGATATGGACTTCACCTTCTGATCATCCAGTCCTGGCACCATTCCTGCTGAAGACTTGTGCTCCAGAACTAGCCGCACCTCTAGCCAAGCTGTTCCAGTACAGCTACAACACTGGCATCTATCCGGCAATGTGGAAAACTGCCCAGGTATGTCCTGTCCACAAAAAGCAGGACAAATCCAATCCGGCCAATTACTACCCCATCAGTCTACTCTCAATTATCAGCAAAGTGATGGAAGGTGTCATCAACAGTGCTATCAAGCAGCACTTACTCACCAATAACCTGCTCACTGATGCCCAGTTTGGGTTCCGCCAGGACCACTCAGCTCCAGACCTCATTACAGCCTTGGTCCAAACATGGACAAAACAGCTGAATTGCAGAGGTGAGGTGACAGTGACTACCCTTGACATCAAGGCAGCATTTGACCAAGTGTGGCATCAAAGAGCCCTAGTAAAACTGAAGTCAATGGGAATCAGGGGGGGCAGGGGGGGGGGAAACTCTCCACTGGCTGGAGCCATCCCGAGCACAAAGGAAGATGGTTGTGGTGGTTGGAGGTCAATCATCACAGCCCCAGGATATCACTGCAGGAGTTCCTCAGGGCATCTTCAGCTGCTTCATCAATGACCTTCCCTCTATCATAAGGTCAGAAGTGAGGATGTTCGCTGATGACTGCACAGTGTTCAGTGCCATTCGCAACTCCTCCGCATGCAGCAAGACCTGGATGACATTCAGGCTTGGGCTGATAAGTGGCAGCTAACATTCGTGCCACACAAGTGCCAGGCAATGACTTTCTCCAGCAAGTGAGCGTCTAACCACCGCCCTTTGACATTCAACGGCATTAGCATCGCCGAATCTCCCACCATCAATATACTGAGTATCACCATTGATCAGAAACTTAACTGGACAAGCCACATAAATACTGTGGCAACAAGAGCAGGCCAGAGGCTGGGTATCCTGTGACATGTGTCTCACCTCCTGACTCCCCAAAGCCTTTCCACCATCTACAAGGCACAAGTCAGGCGTGTGATAGAATATTCTCCACTTGCCTGGATGAGGGCAGCTCCAACAGCACTCAAGAAGCTCAACACCATCCAAGACAAAGTAGCCCGCTTGATTGGTACCCCATCTAACACCTTAAACATCCACTCCCTCCACCACCAGCGCACCGTGGCTGCAGTGTGTGCCATCTACAAGATGCACTGCAGCAACTCGCCAAGGCTTCTTCGGCAGCACCTCCCAAACCCACAATCTCTACCACTTAGAAGGACAAGGGCAGCAAGCACATGGGAACACCATCACCTCCAAGCTCCCCTCCAATCACACACCATCCTGACTTGGAAGTATATCGCCATTCCTTCATTGTCACTGGGTCAAGATCCTGGAACTCCCTCCCTAACAGCACTGTGGGAGCACCTTCACCACATGGACTGCAGCGGTTCAAGAAGGCGGCGCATCACTACCTTCTCAAGGGCAAATAAGGATGGGCAATAAATGCCGGCATTGCCAGTGACGCCCATATTCCATGAACGAATAAAAAATAAATTAAAATAACTTCAGAGTGGAAGGGTAAAAGGAAATTAGAGGGGCAAAGATGGAGTATGAGAATAAAAGAGAATCCAAAAGTCCTGTTTTGGCATAAAATTAGTAAACGGGCAGTAGGAGGAGGGGTGGGGCCGATTAGGGACCAAAATGGAGACCTACGCATGGAGGCAGAGGGCAAGGCTGAGGTACTAAAGGAGACCTATGCTTGGACGCAGAGGGCAAGGCTGAGGTACTAAAGGAGACCTACGCATGGACGCAGAGGGCAAGGCTGAGGTACTAAAGGAGACCTACGCATGGAGGCAGAGGGCAAGGCTGAGGTACTAAAGGAGACCTACGCATGGACGCAGAGGGCAAGGCTGAGGTACTAAAGGAGACCTACGCATGGACGCAGAGGGCAAGGCTGAGGTACTAAAGGAGACCTACGCTTGGACGCAGAGGGCAAGGCTGAGGTACTAAAGGAGACCTACGCATGGGCGCAGAGGGCAAGGCTGAGGTACTAAAGGAGACCTACGCATGGACGCAGAGGGCAAGGCTGAGGTACTAAAGGAAACCTACGCATGGACGCAGAGGGCAAGGCTGAGGTACTAAAGGAGACCTACGCATGGACGCAGAGGGCAAGGCTGAGGTACTAAAGGAGACCTACGCATGGAGGCAGAGGGCAAGGCTGAGGTACTAAAGGAGACCTACGCATGGAGGCAGAGGGCAAGGCTGAGGTACTAAAGGAGACCTACGCATGGACACAGAGGGCAAGGCTGAGGGACTAAATGAGTACTTTGCATTTGTCTTTACCAAGGAAGAATATGCTGCCAAATTCATAGTGAAAAAGGGGGTAATTGAGATATTGGATGGAATAAAAATTGATAAAGAGGAGGTAGTAGAAAGGCTGGCTGTACTTAAAGTAGATCAGTCACCAGGATTGGATGGGAAGTATCCTAGGATGCTAAGGGAAGTAAAGGTGGAAATTGCGGAGGTTCTCGCCATAATCTTCCAATCCTCATTGGATATGGGGTTGGTGCCAGAGGACTGGTAAATTGCAAATGATACAACCTTGTTCAAAAAAGGGTGTAAGGATAAACCCAGCAACTACAGGCCAGTCAGGTTAACCTCAGTAGTGGGGAAGCTTTTACAAATGATAATCCAGGACAAAATTAACTGTCACTTGGTCAAGTGTGGATTAATTAAGGGAAGCCAGCACAGATGTGTTAAAGGCAAATCGTGTTTAATTAACTTGATTGAATTTTTTGATGAGGTAACAGAGAGGGTTGATGGGGCAATGTGGTTCATGTGGTGTACATGGACTTCCAAAAAGCGCTTGATAAAATGCCACATAATAGGCTAGCCAACAAAGGTGAAGTCTGTAAGGTTCAAAAATTTCTGCACAACCCCAAAACAGAAGGAAAGTCATTTAAAAAAAAAGGATTTTGGAACATTACAGAAAAAATCTGTAAAAGGGATAAAAGTGTGGTTGGGCCAAACAGAAGAATGTCAAAGAGTTAAATTACACAGTTTTCCTAAGTGTAAGAAGAAAAGATTTTGGACTGTTTTAAGGAGTTATTGGGCCAAAGGGATTTAAAATAAAAATCCCAGGAAGATTTGGCTTGTTTAAAAAAGACATGTTCAGGCTTGCAAAAGGCTGGGACAAAGGGGAGGCGGGGTGGGCCCCCGAGGTTTGGATATTGAACTGTCTAGGAATGTCCAGGGCCACCCCAGTTTTACATAAGGACAATGAAGCCTGTTTTCCCGCCGAGAATTCGCAGAGCCAGGTATCAAATAAACAGGACATGTCCCCAGGAAAACAAAGGAAGGAACATTAGCCTTACAGGTTACAGCAAACAAACCACAGTCCAAAGCCAATTAAAGAGATTGACAAACGTTTTTGCATTTTAAACTGGTTTCAAGGCAATCCCAAAACCAGTTAAAGGCCGATTAAGTTTAGATGAGCCATCCATTAAACTCGTTAAGTTTGGATGGGCCATCCCCGAAGCTCGTTAAAGTTTTAAAACACATTAAAAATAACGAGCCCACCAAATTTAACAAAGAAACCCGAGATTTGGCGGTTAGATAAGCCAGGCCCCAAATTAGTATAATTGAGGCCTGCCTTTTCAGTTCAACAGTCAAGACAAGAGACAACAGCGAGACAGTGAGACACCTCAAATGGACAGCCAGTCCGAGTTCAAGTTCAGCCAACCAGCTCAAGAGAGAGATCATCATCGGAGACTCGAAGGAAGAAAGAAGAAACAGAGATCGCGGCAACCAAAGGCCTACAGAAA